>NC_058089.1:101597000-101897000 GCF_014858855.1 Bufo gargarizans | reverse complement strand
GATCTGATGTAGATGACCTATCCTGAGGATAGACCATCAATAATCCAAGTACCAGATAATCGTTACTTGCTCAAATTATGTTGGAATACAAAGCTCTACTAATAGCAGTATATGGTACTCAGTTGACACCACCACGTTTTAGCAAATCATATATCTTAGCTGGCTTTAACTTTTTCAGCAATTTGTGATACAGTAGCTCATCTGTGGGATCCGACCAGACTGGTTAGCCATTGCTTCATGCTCAGTGTGCCTTTGACACCCATGACATTAACGCTGATTTACTGGTTGTCCTTCCCTGGACCACTTTTGGTAGGCACCATAATAACTGATGCATATCAGGAAAACTCAAAAAGACCTTACATTTTGGAGAGGCTCTGACTCAGATATCTAGTAATCAGAATTTAATCCTCCTGGGTTGGCATGGTGCCGCATCACTCATCCATCCTCCCTGGCGGCCAAAACCTGCCAATCTTCAGCTGGTTCCCTACAACAGGCCTCTTCAGGCCACAGCCTAATGGCTAGGCACCTCCCTTCTGCCTGTAGGGTGATTGTGTTCCCTGGCATGTAAAGGGCCATCCTAATTCACTCCAGCCAATGGCTGGTCACTTCTGGGCACATGGGTTATCCAGGTATAAATTTTTCCCTTCTTCTGGGCTTCGCATGCCAGGATCTGCAACTTACTAATGCACTTGCGCTACTTTCTCTGTCCCACTGCGGGAGACCAGGAGAGACCAGGAGAGTACATGCACCCTCTGTGCAGACTGTATTTCTTCTGACATCACGACTAGGTTTCCTATGATCCCCTCTGTCATAATCCTGCCTGAATGGTTGTGATGTCAGACCCATGTGACCTTGGAATGGGCTGGTCAATGCTCTCAATCCAGGGTAGGCAGAGTCCACTGCTTGTCATATTGAAGCTCTGTGGGAGGAAGGAAGAGGAGGATTGAGGGTAGAGGGTGTAGTGAGTGGAGTTTTTGTCCCAAGGAAGGTTGTAGTAGGCGTTTACATATCTAGATGATCTTGCAGCACATGGCACTATGGGGAGTGTTGTGGCTGCTGCTCATCTACACCCACAACCTGGAAGTTCAGTTGTAAACAATGGAATACAGAAAGAGCATGGAGACCTAAGTGAAGACTTAGGAAAAGTTGACAGATACACTATTTTGCTCTGTAGGAGACTTTATGAGGTTTACAGCTAAATAACATTTTTAAGGCACCTTTCTCTGTGGGAGTGTGCCTGAGCAACAGTTTTTCTCACTTGCTAGTTCCTGCAAAGATGTGCTGTATCTGTTTGACTGGCCGTGCATGGACTTCTACCAGATTCCTGGATTCTGACCCTCCACTGCCTGACCTGACCTGTGCCTGAATTCCGTATTAACTCTCCACTGCCTTCCCTGGCCTCGGACCATTTACTGCACTGAATGTACTCTGTGCCCTACCCTCAGTCTATCCCTGACTATGATACTGTCTGATTCCTTGGTGCCTCACACTGTTGTCTCTGACCCTCATGAGTCAACTGTCAACCACAGAGACTACTTGAGGAGATAGTGGTCAGGTGGCTCCCCTGCAGTAAAGTCCAGATCTCTGTATAGGGATCAATGACTGAATACCAGGGGACTACCAGTATAATGCCCTTAAGATTAGTCCGAAGTCAAATCTGTTAACCAGTGGATCCACACCCACTGCCATAACAAGTTATTTCTGTCCAAGATTCCCTTGGATCCAGGATATATTACTGTAGACCATATCTAGTGCCTAACAGGGGTTAACCTTATTCTGGAAATCCACCGAAAGTTTTCAATGTGTTCTCCTCACTAGAAATTTTATGGGCTGCCGCTTTCATTTGTACACTTTAAAGTATTTTGGCTTGAGAATCTTTGTGATACGTGATATTAAACAGTGTCATTTGGCAACAACAGATGCTAAAAACCGATGTTGCATCAACAAGCAACGATGCATTTAGACAGAGATCCATATGGCAGGCGAAAGCACTGGCGAATACTGGCTGTTCTGTTGCCTTCAAGTCAGCTGTTTCATTTCACATACTGTTGATATCCTGAAACAGAATGTGAGAGAAACACAAAACACTGCAACATGAACTATTTAGCTTTTACTGGTCTGGAGGTTTTCCTTTTTGCTTTTTTAAAATCTTTTTGGACATAAGTCTAATAATATTGTAACCCAAAAATATGTCACAACTTGCTAGCTTATCCAAGCCAGCTCAGAAATATTCCTTTATCTTCAGTTATAAAACAATAAATTATGACTATGAATGTAGCCCATCCAGCACTACTGGATTTTCCACTTCAGGAACATGTTGGCATTGGAAGGTCTTAATGTGCTCATCCTTGGTCTGCATATTATGTACCTCTGGTCTTGACCTGGACTATATGCAAATGACTAAACTCTTATATTGCTCTATATTGTCCCATTTTACTATGACCATATATGACCATATAATGTAATTTTACAACTGTGAATGGCAGTAATTTTCCCTTTTGGAACCATGTATGTATATTTTGTATCCTTCTATTGTCACGAGGGTATCGAGAACCACGCCTGACTCTGTTATACCCGGGGTCAGGAAGTCGCAGCGGTTGGCTGCACGCTCTATTTAAGATAGGGCTGTTTTCCTTATGGTAGCTTTCTGAGTTTGCTTTGCAAACCCTTTTGGCTCACTCAGGGATCCGTAGCTCCTTCTCCTCAGCTGTTCCTTTTCCAGCACTCCCAAACCTCCTTATATTCCTCTCTCACACTTCTCTGGTTGCCAGAGATAGAGCTTCCTGCCTGGACATCTATTCTGACCTACTGGAGCTGTGTTGCTGCGTTCTCTGATTGTTGTTTCAGAACGCTACCCTCCGGATCCCTGTTGAACCTTTGTGGACTGCTGTGGTCGCCCACCTGGGTTTATGTGTTTGCCTGTATTGTCTGTCCTCTCCCTGGTTTTTCCCTCTTAGTGTCAGTGGTGCGGACTAGCGATCCCACCGGCCCGTTCACTATCTAGGGCTCATTTCAGGGAAAGCCAGGGTTTAGGCACGTGATCGCCGCACGGGTGAGGAACCCGTCTAGGGACGTCAGGGCAGTCAGGTGCCAGCCGCAAGGTGAGTTAGGGGTCACCACCTTTCCCTCTCCCTTGGGCAGGGCTTTCCCTGTTTTCCTCCCTGTGTGTGTTGCCGGTCATTACATCTATTTAGGACTAGCAATGGGGAAAGAAACCACCCCATCTTCCATGCTTACGGGAGTTGTTCATGTCAGGTATGGCAGTGATGAACACATGTGGATGATGGCCAGGAATACTTCACAAATGCAAAAAATGTAAAAAAGAGCACTTTCCCCACCATTCAGAGTTCAGTGTGCAGGTTACTGCCCCATAATTACCAACATTCATGCTTTTAAATTCAGGGCATTTAAGTTCCACCCTAGATATGAACCCCTAACCCCCCTCCTAGCCCATTTCTTTTTCTACTTTTATCTCAGGACAGTTGGAATTTGCCAGGATTGCCTCTGGAAATTAGGGACAGTCCCTGCAAATTCAGCACTTTTGGTAACTATGCAGTCCATGCAGCAGATCTAAGGCCTGGATAAGCCCAAGATTAGAGATGGCTTTGCGGTTCGCCCGATGGCCGTTTCGCGGCGAACTTTGCTCGTTCGCGATTCGCCAAACATGCGAACATATGGCAATGTCCGCAGGCTCCATATTCTTTTGCATTGCGCCAAACTTTTACCCATGACACATCCATCAGGTGGGACAGGACAGCCAATTGAGAGGTTTAATTGATCTGGCCGCCATTTTACATTCAGTATTTTGCCAGTGTAGGGAGAGGTTACTGTGTGGAGCAGGGACAGACTGTTAGAGACACCAAATGCTAGCTAATAGGGTCACAAAAGTCCTTTTAAGGACTGGTATAGGTGTGCTATCGATAGGTATGACTTACTGAGGGGTGCGATATACTTATAATATACTTTCTAACATAGAAAGTATATTATAGTGCATTTCTATTGTGCAGCACTTGTGTGCGGTTCTGCTGAGATGCCGCAGCTATACAGAGGGACAAACGCTATTGGAACAACTAATTGCAACTGGTGTGATATACCAGTTGCCCCCCCAAAAAACTGATGAAGGGGTTTGATATACCTTCTTCCAGCGAATAATCATTAAGCGGTTCTATATACCTGCTTCGACAAATACTGCTCTTCTCTAGGGACTTAGTCACAGGGTCATTTTGAAAATGACAGGCAGAGGAAGAGGCAGGCAATTCCACAGGGATGGTAGGGGTCGGGCAGGTGCACCAGGCCGGAGCCTAAAGGATGCACCAGAGTTGGTTGAGTGGCTCACTTAGCCTTCCACTTCTGCACCCTCCTCATCCTCTCTATCTGCACCCTCCTCACTCTCTGCTGTGTGCACCCCCAAAGACACCACCACCACCATAGCCCCTCCACTCGAGTCAGAGGAATTATTTTCCCATCCATTCCCAGACCTTACCTATGCGCAGCCATTCTTGGCATCGGATGAGGAATTGGAGGAAGAGGAGGTAGCAACGGCCGCCACCCAGCGGTCTGACGACAGCACCCAGATCAGCCCATGGAGGGTGGTCCCCGCTGTTGCTGCCTACTCCGAGATCTCTAATGTCAGTGGTGGTGAAGCTGATGATGATGTGTCGATGGACGTCACGTGGGTGCCCACAAGAGAGGAAGAGGAGTGGAGTTCAGAGGGCGAGATGGAGCATCAGATAGGGAGGAGAAGGAGGAGAAGCAGGCAGAACTCGCAGTGCACAGGAGGCAAAAAGCAGACTGCAAATGTATCTGGAGCGAGCCATCCACCATGCAAGGTCATATCTCGCGCTCCCAGGACGCTGGCACATGGCTCTGCAGTGTGGGCTTTTTTTAACGTGTCAGTTGCTGACAATAGTGTTGCCATCTGCAGCCTGTGCTATCAATGCATAAGTCGCTTCAAGCCCAACACTCACCTAGGGACGAACGCCTTAAGAAGGCACCTGGCCTCCCATCACCGAGCCCAGTGGGAGCAACACTATCAGAACCCACAAAGCCACACTCCCGGCGCTCCACGTCCTGCCTATTATCCTTCTCCTCTCTCCTCCCATTTGTCCTCCAGTCCACCATCCACTGTGCCGCTGTCGCGTTCATCTTGCAAAAGGCAGTCTTCCGTGGCCCAAATCTTCGAACGTAAAAAGTTGATGACACCGGATAACCCTCTTGCCCAATGGCTGACCGTCGGCTTGTCGGAACTGCTAGTCCGCTAACTACTGCCATATAAACTGGTGGACTCTGAAGTTTTTTGAAAATTTGTGACCATTGGCACACTGCAATGGAAGGTCCCCGGAAGGAAATATTTCTCCTAGATGGGCATCCCAGAGCTATATGGGCATGTTCAGCGGCAATGTATGTATCTCTGACACACAGTGTCGGTGCCAAGATACATTTGACCACAGACACGTGGTCTAGCAAACACGGGCATGGAAGGTACATAACTTTTACTGCCCACTGGGTGAACCTTCTGATGGCTGTCGGGCATGCAACCCGTGGCACCCGTGTGGATTTGGTGTTACCACCACGGATTGCATGCAGGCCTGCCTCTTCTTCTCCTCCTCCTACTCCATTCTCTGTCTTCTCCTTGCCTGACTCTTGCTTTTCCACTGCTACCCCCTCATCCGTTGCACTCCGACAGCTCCCCAGAAATTATTCGACGTGCCAGGTGAGATGTTGCCATGCTGTCCTGCGGCTGTTGTGCCTGGAAGCCAATAGCCACACCGGTCCTGCACTGCTTTCAGCTCTGCGGTCACAGTCCGATCAGTGGCTAACCCCGCTCAATTTGACAGTTGGTAAAGTGGTGTGTGACAACGGTGCCAATCTGCTGAGCACGCTGAAACAGGGCAAAGTGACACACGTGCCGTGCATGGCACACGTCCTGAACTTAGTCGTGCAGCGATTTGTTGCCAAATACCCCGGGGCCCAGGACGTCTTGTGGCAGGCCAGGAAAATCTCTGGCCATTTTAGAAGATCTTACATGGCCATGGCTCGCCTTGCTGATGTTCAGCGACGGCACCACTTGCCATCAGACGTTTGATTTGTGACTGCTTGACACGCTGGAACTCCACCTTGCATATGCTTGATAGGCTACTCTAGCAGAAACGTGCCGTTAACGACTATCTGTACGAACTCTGCGGCAGGACAGGTTCTGGGGAGCTTGTTTTTTGTTTTTACCGCGCCAGTGGCTGCTCATGTGCAACGCATGCAGACTTCTGCAGCCATTTGATGAGATCACCAAACTGGTCAGTCGCAGCCGGACTTCTTTCTGGAGCGTGCATTGCGTCGTGTCATTGATCAAGCCGTCGAGGAGCGGGAGCAGGAAGATGGAAAAATCGCAATGCTGAATGAATTCCCAAGGGGGGCTACTCCATCTGAGACAAGTCAGCAGCAGTCTGAAGAGGATTAAGAGGAGGATGGTGCCTGAGGAGAGGAGGAGGAGCAAGAAGAGCAGGCTTTAAACTTTTCAGGGATTCCTGGTGTTGTCCGTGGATGGGGGAGGAGACCGAGGACGACATTCTTCTAGGCGATAAGCAGGAGCCAGGCCTCTCCACCGCTTCCAATTTAGTGCAAATGGGGTCCTTCATGCTCCAGTGTTTGAAGAGGGACTTCCGTATAAAAAGCACAATGGGCAAGGACCTGTACTGGGTGGCAACGTACTTAGACCCCCGGTACAAACACAAAATGGCAGACATGTTACCAGCATCACAGAGGGATGTCAGAATGCAGCATTTCCAGGCCTTGCTTCGAGAGATGCTGCATTCTGCTGTTGCGGCCCTGGCAGATGAATTTCCACCCACATACAAACAGTTGCGGGTACCAATCCTACAGCGCGTCCAAGAAGAGGGCGGTTTGAAGATGTGTTGGTCACTTCTAATATGAGATCATTCTTGCAGTCAACCCATCGACAGCCACCCTCCGGATACAGCCTCAGGGAATGCCTAGATCGACAGGTGTCCAAATACATCGGGTTAACAGCCGATGTGGATGCTCTGAGAAGCGAGGAACCCCTGGACTACTGGGTGTGCAGGCTTGACCAGTGGACAGAGCTAGCACAATTTGCCATGGAACTCTTGGCTTGCCCCTCGTCGAGTTTACTGTCTGAAAGGACATTCAGCGCAGCGGGGGGGGGGGGGGGGGGGGATTGTGACTGATAAGCGTACTCGCCTAGCTCACGAGCTAATGAGGCGTGGATGTCAAGAGGGGGATTTTTGTTTGTCATGTGTTTAATCCAATTTTATATTTTTAGTTCTTTTATACATATGTATTTGACATGTATTTGTAATGGTCTGCAGTAAAATTAATATCCAATGAACGTCTAATATACCTTCAGCCACAGAATCAATTGATGTTTTCTGTACGGTGAATGCCTATTGTTTGGGGCCTATACTCCACTGGCCTGCAGTAAAATTGTTATAATGTGACCGCCTAATGTACCTCCAGCCACATAATCACTTGTTCTTTTCTGTACGGTGAATGCATAATTTTTGGGGCCTGTAATCTAACTGGCCAACAGTAAAATTGTGTAACCTGGCTGTCTGAGTGAATAAATCACCATTCTTTCACCAACTACTGGCGAGTGCTGCGGATTATTTGAGTATCTGGAAGAATTTGGACCCTCAGTCAGGATCTCTATCTGCGTGCACCACCCGGCTTGAAGCCTATATACCGGTCTGTACCTGAGATTTTCAACAGTAAAATTGGTATACGGTGACCGTCTAATATACCTCCAGCCACATAATCACTTGATGTTTTCTGTCCGTTGAATGAATAATTTTTGGGGCCTTTAGTCCACTGGCCTGCAGTAAAATTGATATACAATGACCGTCTAATATACCTCCAGCCACATAATGACTTGATCTTTTCTGTCCGGTGAATGCCTAATGTTTGGGGCCTGTACTCCACTGGCCTGCAGTAAAATTGCTCTCCACTTACCATCTAATATACCTCCAGCCACATAATCACTTGATGTTTTCTGTCCATTGAATGAATAATTTTTTGGGCCTTTAGTCCACTGGCCTGCAGTAAAATTGGTATCCATTGACCGTCTAATATACCTCCAGCCACATAATCACTTGATGTTTTCTGTCCGTTGAACGCCTAATGTTTGGGGCCTGTACTCCACTGGCCAGCAGTAAAATTGATATACAATGACCGTCTAATATACCTCCAGCCACCTAATTGCTTGATCTTTTCTGTCCGGGGAATGCCTAATGTTTGGGGCCTGTACTCTACTGCCCTGCAGTAAAATTGTTCTCCACTTACCGTCTAATATACCTCCAGCCACATAATCACTTGATGTTTTCTGTCCGGTGAATGCTCAATGTTTGGGGCCTGTAGTCCAGTGGCCTAAAATAAAAAATTTCTAGGCTGCAGGAGGGAGCCTTTAAGACGCATAAAAATGGTCCCTGATTAAAATACATATATTTTGTGGAAATTTTTGCCATTGATCCCCCTCTGGTATGTCACTGTCCATGTTGTGGGCAGATTTGTGCAGTTCTAGTAAGTAGAAGGGATGCAGCAGAATGGAGAGGACACAAGACATGTGCAGGAGGTCCTCCTCAGACTTTGCACGTATATTTGGCCCACTCTGTTCTGCTGCAGACCTCAGCAGAAATTCCACAGCAGTACCTCGCCCTTAGAGACCCAGACTTATCAGACTTGACAAAGGGGTCCTAAGCACCTTGAAACAGTTGTCTATGTGAGAATCATCAATAAAAGTTTAATAACCTGTCCTCTTCTGGCCGTGATTTTGCACCTGCATCTAAAAGTAGGACTCAAGTAGTCCACTGTTTGCTTTTTTACAACTTTTCTTTTAGACATATAGGATTCTTTCCAGTCAGAATTGTTTTGGGAAAATTCAAGTCAAATTGTTATATTAGAGTATAGAAACAAATTCACTAATCTCTAATTAGTTAGCAACCATAACTTTAATTTTTGAATCACAGAGTTAGGACTCAGCGATTAGTGTTAAGTTTTGGAGTACCGCACTCCGTGTTAGGTTTGCTGGTGCCTGCAAGGACTTATCCAGTCACGTACAATTGGTAGAGTAATTGCAGCACACAGCTTTTCTTGTTGCTTATTAAATTTTATTTTCAATTTTCAATTTTTGTCATCATATGACCAAGTTCCAGTGCACGTTAAACAGCTCAATTTTATAGATGAGATAATGACCAGACGTTTCGGCCTGTCAAGGCCTTCTTCAGTGGTCTTAAATCTAGAAAGATAATATACATTCGGTATAAGTCACATGATATACGTATTGGAATCTTTGGTCTTGACGAGAAGAACTATACATAAAATATTTGCTATATACATACATTGAACATAGGGGAGAGAGTATATATGGTGAACATATTATAAAAACAATAGACAGCTTGTTGTAATCCAAGAGTGAACCTACTGACATCAGCAATACAGTCTAAGTAGATATATGCCATAAACGCCTCTGTGGGGTGTTTGCCCAATATAAGACACATAAGCAATTGTGACCGAATATGTGGGGTAAGTAATCCACCTAATAGGTCATGTGGTCTATAATTTATATATACACGTGGTCACTGCCTTGTGTCATCCATTGGGCAGACCCCCTGAGTGAAAGATCATTATTAAAGCAGAGTGCAATAACCAACATAATCTGGATGGCCTAAAAACCCAATAAGTCTGGAGTAACCTCATCTTTGCCATAATATTATCGAAACTGGGCTAGAAGTAAGAGATCTGTAGTTACCTTACAGTGCTGTCCTTCAGGTGTGTGCGCTGGATGCACCTGGAGGACGCTGGCTATGTGCTCTTTATACCGGTGGTGAGCGCCATTACCATGTACGTCACATGGTACGTCTGGGTCATCTGACGCTGGTGGAACGCACGTGTGTTCCACCTACGCATCCGATGTGCCGGCCGGCCACTCAGTCTGTATTGATGCGCATGCGCGTGTCGCGCGACACGGGCGGAACTAGCCTGTGTTCCACCTTGCGTGTCACCGGCTCAGGCCGTGCATCAAAAGAAGGGCTTGGGTAAATGCCCATCAATATGTAGATATATAGGTAATACAGGACTCAGCGATTAGACATTTATGAGGAGATGGTCTACTACCTTCTGTCTGCAGTCTATGGACTCAGAACACCAGGCTGTAAGCCACCATAGATTCCATATGTTCACCATATATCAAGTATCTAATGTGAAGCTTGTCTACATTTATTCTTACACAAAAGAAATTAATTCTAATAACGACGAACAAAGCCCCTGTGAAATATATTCTCTACGAAAGACTGGGCAGACAAATGGTCATTACGTCTACGGTTTGCTTCGTCCAAAGTATGTGAAATCTATTCATCGAACATTTATATTAAAATACATCATCATTCTGGTTAGAAGTCCATACGAATTAAAGTGTTTTTGTATCACACTTAATCGAGAATATTTTACTCAGCCAGGACAAAGGTCAAGAGTTTTGGCTTAGAAATGCCTTGCTCTGCCAAGTTGTATGTAGCCTTGGAGTTTTGCATTCTCAGAAGTAACATGTTTAGTTTTACTTGTCTTTTCAAACAACCAAGTGTTTTCTAACCTGCAAGATCCATTATATATGGTGATGAAACGGAAAATATGACACTTTCTGTATTGTCACTGACCACGTTAATAAAACTTGTAACATTATATTTAAGGGCGTAGCCGCGTAGTACCATAGAGTCAGACTATGTGTCTGCTGTGGGGACCTTGGAGAGAGGAGATCCAGACCTAGTCCCATTCTCTTTCTATTTGTTGATATCAGAGCTCGAGAGAAGGAGAAGTGCACCATAGGGTGAATAGATACATCCAATACACATAAAGTACATACTCAGTAAGTCAAGGGTTCACCTTGTGGAGATGTTTTAACATAGGCATGCCTCTAGAATAGGCAAGTCTCAACCAATATTTTAAGGGTCAGTATGGAAAGGCTGTTCGGAAAGCCTCAGCAGCAGGTGCCTACCTCACTGGAGGAGCAGTAATAGAAGTAGGATCGCTGGGAAATGGCACTACACAAGATCCTGATGTTAAACAGCCACTGGCTCAAGGGACCCACAGATGGAGAAGACATATGGTGCCCCAAAATGTGTGTTTTTTTTTAAAAAATGTTCAATTAAAGACTTATTGACTAGTGATGAGCGGCAGGGGCAAAATTCAAATTTGCGGTATTTCGCGAATATTTGGTAGAATATTCTTCATATATTCGTGAATTCGAGATTATTTTCTTGATCGCGAAAAATCGGCTATGTAATATTTGCGTAATGCGCACAAAATACAGGTGTGGGTCACTATAGCTACATTTTTCAAGCTGCTAGAAGTTTCCTGAGACTGGAGAAAATGGTTGGCACGGCAGAATATTAAAAATGTCTTTATATGCAGATAGAGCGCTCCAATATATTTGCGATTGCGAAATCGGCACTAAAGATGCAAATATTTTGGCACAACACGTGCAACTTCACATTTTAACAGGTCTTACTACTTATTAGTGATTGGTGCATTAAGTATTGTTGTGAACTTGTGACATCACAGCACTATGTCTGCAGCATGTATGTATGGACAGCAGAACCTATCAGCTCCACTATATCAGGATATAACCTACACTGACTATCTCCCACTAACTATCTGTAAAATATATATAGAAGCTATCTAACTAACTATCTAATGTAATGACACAGGAAAGCACAGAGCACAGCAATAACACTGCTGTCTCTCTCAGATCTGCAAAATACTGCATACAAGGGCTGCTGGGGAGGTTCTTATATAGTAAGGGGGAGGCAACTTTCCTATTGGTTGCTAGGGATGTTGCTAAGCTCAGACAAATACATTGCAGCCTTCTCATTGGCCCACAAGCAAGAAGGGAGGTTACTGATGAAAACAAATGTAGAATATTCAAAATTATGAATATATATTACTATATTCAAAATATTAGCAAATTCTCAAAGTGGCGATATTCGCGATTAATATTCGCTATTCGAATATTCGCGCTCAACACTATTCTTGACTTCATCCACAAAGTCTTCTGCTGGTTCTTTGTACCAGAGGCTGCTCAACTTGAGGATTTGATGTAGTTCCCCTTCCCAACCATCCTACTTGCATTCTTCCTGTTAAGTGACAGAATACTGGACCTTATCCGTAAGACTTATATTAAAAATAAATGAGGGATGAGGATTTCCCCATAGATCATGAAAAGGGCATGGATGGGATAAGAACCCCAGACCTTTCTGCCAAAGCTGGCAAATTTCAGCAAATAACAAGAGGCTCAGTTTGATCTCTGCTAGCGTTAGCCCTCTATTCCATATGGCACTAATTATATGACATTGGGACAGCATCTCCTCAGAAATGGACCTTTGCTTTACTACTTCTTTACCTTCTTTACACTAAGATAGTAAAGGGAGCTGGTCACTTAGAACATGCTCTCTGATTTGGCAGCAGCTTGTTGTAGAGGTCTGAGGAAGAGCTGAGCAGATTGACATACAGGTGAAACTTGAAAAATTAGAATATTGTGCAAAGTAAATTTATTTCAGTAATCCACATTAAAAGGTGAAAGTAACACATGAGACTCATTACAGGCAAAGCGATATATTTCAAGCCTTTATTTGGTATAATTTGGATAATTATGGCTTACAGCTTATGAAACCCCAAAGTCTCAATTTTGAGGTACCCTTTGCTCAGGGGGTATGGATTAATTAGCTGACACTTGTGACCTTGAATATTGAACCTTTTCACAATATTCTAATTTTACGTTGCATTAATGCAACTCCTTTTAAGTTGCATTACTGAAAGAAAAATGAACTTTTGCACGATATTCAAATTTTTCGAGTTTCACCTGTATAATTGTGTGGGAAAGGATCCAGTAGAACATTGTCCTACTCAGCACTAATACAGGAAGGCAGCTGATCACTGATAGGACAGTCTACTGGCTCCTAGAACAAGAACAAGCAAGAATCTCCGGAAGCTTTTTCCCCAAAACTCTATGGCAATTTGCTCAGTTCCTCCTGCTGCCACATTATCTTGCCCGTTCGCTGACTTCGCTGACTCCCCTACAAGTGAATGTGACTACAGTTCGCACCCTGCTGTCCAAGCTAAATGCGAGGAAAGCCCCCGGTCCCGATGGTGTCACTCCTGCGTGCCTGAAATACTGCTCAGTCCAACTGGCCCCGGCCCTCACCCCAATCTTTGACAGATCCCTTAAGGAGGGACATGTCCCCGCCTGCTTTAAGAACTCAACCATCACCCCTGTGCCGAAGAAACAGGGTGTTTCTGATCTAAACAACTTCCGGCCCATGGCTCTGACTTCGGTGGTCATGAAGACCCTAGAGAAGGTGGTCCTCTCCATCCTGAAGCCGGCCACTCTATACCGGCTGGACCCTCTACTATTCGCCTACAGGGCAAACAGATCCACTGACGATGCGATTAACATGTGTCTAGAATACGTCACTGAACACCTCGACAAACCCAACACATACGCGAGAATCCTCCTTCTAGACTTCAGCTTGGCTTTTAATACTATCTCCCCCAGTATCCTGCAGAGGAACCTCACGGCGCTTGATGTCCACCCAACACTATGACTTTCTCACTAACAGGTCCCAGGTCATCAGATTAGGCAATCTGACCTCCAAACCGAGGGTCACCAACACTGGCGTCCCTCAGGGATGTGTACTATCGCCGTTCCTGTTCTCTCTGTACACGAATGAGTGCAGATCGGAGGAGGCCTCAGTTAAAGTCATCAAGTTCGCAGATGACACCACACTTGAGGGGCCTGATTAGCGACAGCGATGAGCAGGCCTACCGTAAGGAAATCGACAGGGTCAGCAACTGGTGTGGCGCGCACAATCTGGTCCTAAACACCACAAAGACGGTCGAGCTGGTCATCGACTTCAGGAAGAGAAGGGTAGATCCCCCCCGACCTACATTGACAGATCTGAAGTCGCAAGGGTACCCAGCACCCGCCTCCTAGGCACGACAATCTCTGAGGACCTATCCTGGCGTCCCAAAATCTCGTCCATCATAAAGAAGGCTCACCAGCGGCTCTACTTCCTTCGACAACTGAGGAAGTTCGGCATGGCACAAGACCTACTGAAGTCCTTCTACTCCTGTACCATTGAGTCGGTACTGTGCTTTTCTCTTCTGGTTTGGTATGCTGGCTCATCAGCCAGTGACAAACGCAAACTACAAAGGGTCATCAGCTCAGCGGAGAGAACTACTCGACTGCCGCTACCACCCCTTGACTCTATCTTCTCCAACAGACTGCGCTCTAGGGCTCTGAAAATATCCAATGACCACTCCCAACCGGGCCATCATCTCTTCAGACGTCTAAAGTCCGGCCGCAGGTATCAGACCATCCCTGCAAGGACATCGAGGAGGCTGAACACTTTCTTCCTAACAGCCGTCAGACTGCTGAACTCACGCCCCATCTCCTGCCCATAATCCCTCGCCCCTGATGTGCCCATTGCATAACCCCCCCCCTCCCCCTAGTACTATGCCTGTACCTGTGCCTAACCCAATTCCGAGCACAATCGACTCTATCGTGTTTGGCAAATAAAGCTGATTCTGATTCTGCTTTGTAACATGCTGCCCACAGATTTGACTGCATCTTAATCCTGACAGGTTTAAAAAATAATAAATGGCAATTTTTCAAACAGCTTTTACCACAAGAAAGTTCCAATGGTGAGATGAAGCTATGAGTCCAGGTAAGCCACGGGGTACCAGGGGGATTTATAAGGGTATGCCTATATATAAACATTATTTTTGAGTTAAAATATAGCAGTAGTCTAAATATATGGTTGAATAAACTGGCAAATACTTAAATCACTTGTACCAAACCTGAAATACTGTATGCATTATACCCCAGAGCTGGATTCACAATGGTTGTCATTGGAAAAAGTTGACAAGCTTAATTGTCACTTACCATAGAAACAGTATATTAATAGGTATATTAAAACCCTGACATTACTTTTATGCATTGCATAAATGCCGCTTGCAGCAGTAAATCCATCACCATGACTTCCTTTGACCCTTGACACTTCCTTCACTGTGCTGGTGCCTAATTATAGAAGTCAACACAGTCATTTCTATGGAGCGAGTAAGTAGAGGTTGGCTGATGTCATCAGTGTCTGTCTGCCCACTCTATACTGCAGTAACGGGCAGGATTAGGGTAGCATTCATTTTTTTTTTCTAAATTATGCTTTCCAAGTTCAGAAACTATTGTTTTTCTATAATGAAGCTTTATATAATTTCCCAATATAATGACTTTGCTTGTTGTTATCCCATAGGAAGCTTGAAGGGGTTCTCCGACTTGAAATAAAAACTATCCAGTGTCCCTAAATGTGCTAAATAGTGAAAGAACATATAATCGCCAATTAAAGGAAGTCTGTCAGCCGTTTTGACCATGCTAAACTGTCGACAGTACTAGTTAGGGGCTGGGGAGATCAGGACAAACATACTTTTGTGGAGCTTTTTTTATCAGTTGTAGAGAGAATATGAAGTTTTATTCTGCCAAATTGTGATCTCTCAAGTGCACTGGAAGCGCTTCAATGTGAAGAAGACCAATACAGCTGTCACAAAGAGGGGAGACAGAGAACCCTTCACAGTGAAGCTCCTTCTAGGGCACTTAAGAAAGCACAGTCTAGCAGAATACAATTTCATATTCACACTATTCCTGATGAGAAAAACCACACAGGTATGTTTGCAATGATCTCTCAAGCACCTATCTAGTGATGTTAATAGTTTAGCATAGTCAAAACACTTGACAGACTCTCTTTAATCCTCCGCCAAGTTCTGCCACTCCGTTCTGCACCTCTGGTCTGTGCTTACAGGCTGCAGCAGTGACCTATCTGTGTATGACAAGTGACTGCTGCAGCCAATCACTGGTCTCTTTGGTCTTGTGCCGTCAATCCTCAAATGTTCCTTCAAGATCCAGAAGGAGATAAGGACATTTCTGATTTAGAATAATTCTCTCATTAAAGGTATTCATATTTATCGACATGAAAATGGCTCAGTCACTATGAGGAAATCTTTTAGAATGACTGTTTTATGGTGACAGACATCTCACAGATATTTATCATTGATGGATATCTGAAGCTGGTCCAGAGTTTGGATATTAAGATGAAACTGAATGGCATATTTTCATCAAATTATAAATTTCTTTCAAATTCTTCACCCAGTGTCTCTACAAAAGATGATCAGAGTGTTATTTCAGAGGTCTATGTCCACCATGATTTCTGGGACAATCACCTGCCCCCTAATGCTCCTCCGCTGATTCGTCAGCGTCCTCCTCTTCTTCCTCAGCAGGCAGGGCCACTTGAGCTCTCATGCCCGTGCATCCTGTACATCCTGTCAGCAGGCTCTCCAAGTCATCCTACAGTGTTCACGTTCCACTCAGCTTCTTAACAGGACAGGGTATGATCACTTCCTATTGCCCCCAGCTTATGGCAGCCTTCAATAGTGTATATAAGGCATCCTCCCGCTGGGGCAGGTGCCTGAGAACTAAGTAGATTCTAGCTGACTAGTTTCCTGCAAAGGTGTAACATAGCCTTTCTTGTCTGCCTATGTACCATTCTCTGCCTATTTCTGGATTTGACCCTTTGCTACCTGCCCTGCCCTCTGCCTGTTCCTCATTTTGACCCTGTGCTACCATGTCTGACCTTTGGACTATTTTCTGGTTAGCTCGTATGCCACCTGCTCTGATCTCAACTTGTATCCTCCTCATTATGTTTTTCCTGACCCCTTGGTGTTCTGCAACAGTTTCTCTTGACTCCTGTGGGTCCGCAGCCACTGAACAGCAAGAGGTGGCAGCCTGGTAGTTCCCCTGCAGCAGAGTCCAGATAACTATATGGGGGTTAAAGGGTGAAGACTGGGGGCCGCTTAGATAACACCATTAGGAGTAGCCCAAATAAAATCGGTTCAGTCAAAATCTTTAGCACAGAGGTGTAGAAGGGAGGAAGGAATTGGGGACAAGTCAAAATTATCAAGGCAGGGTTTTGAGATACAGGGCTAGTGCAGCAAACTGAATGTGTGACCCAAGGGGTGTAAAGAGGAGAGAGATGCAAAAATGAAAATACCTTCCTCCTCCGTGAAAATAGCTACAAGAACTACTTCCCTTCATCATTTAAAACTTGACATAGGTTTTGGGCTGGTAACCTTAGACTTGATTAATAAAGTTGTAGTACTTATGGAGAAAGGAGTCCTGTCACACTACTGCAAAAGGGGATGGGTCAGCTTTTGGGTGTAACTAAATGTAAGGGCCCCATAAAATAGTCCACATAGATGACAGCTACATAACTATTTTAGTATTGCCATAAAGCACGATGCCCATAAGCGGAACTCCCAAGCCTATGGCCCAGTAGCTATTGCAGTGGCTTCTTTGGCTATAGTTACATAGCACATAAGACTTTATGTAGGAAGGGTTAAGAAATCATTCAACTAGTTCAAAACCAAGGTATTTTCTCCCCTCTCTTACCAAGTACATTTTCCATTTGTCTTAGTACATGCATCTTTGAAAGCCATAACTTATTTTCCAGTTGGTTATATAAATAATTAATAATAATAATAATAATAATCATCATCATCATAATAAATGCATTTTTTGGGGGGTTATGGTCGCAGGGAGCGGGGCAAGACTTTGCAGTGTGTTGTAGCATTTTTTTTTTTTTTTACACTTTGTGACCCCTACAAGGTCACACAAGACCTTTGGGGGGCATTTAATATTACATAAAAAAATAATTATTGCTGATTTCCCCTGTTAGTGCGGATGACATAGTAGCGACAAAGAACGTGGACAGTGCAGTAAAATCTCATTGCAGAGCTGATCTGGGGCTGCCAAATCCCAGCAGCTTGTGCAGACTCCCAGCCCCTGGCAATCACATGACCGCTGGGATAGGAACAGGAAACAGCATTGCCACTTCCTGATTTTTATATACAGCACTCATTCAGCACTGTGTACAGAGCGATGGAGAAGGCAGGGATGGTGATAAACTGTCACTGCTTTCTCTATGGGCAGCCCTGCTGTCACTGACAGTGAGCTCCCCGTTCCTGCAGCAGGATGATTAGCGCGCGGCTGCAGTCTCTGCATTGATGTTGTAACATGTCAGTGCAGAGATATATACCGACTGCCCAAATATATATAGTCAATGATGTAAAAATATAATAAAAATTACAATAGTTAGAAGAGGATGAAAAAGAAACAGCAAAAAGTTTCCACACCGTCTTCTGACATTAGAAGGGTTAAACCAGGTTCCCTTTGAAAAATATTAACCTAGAAACTCTTATTAGATAAAATCATATAATAATAAAAGACCATCATAGCAGTAATAAAACATTCAAGGCCTTGGCGGTGTACAGCATTTAAGGCCTAGGGGGGAAATTTACTGGCAGTAATATATTCCTGGCTATTGTTACTAGAGATATACACTTGCCTGGACAATAACCCAGTTGCAATTATTTCTCTATGAATTTGCAGAAGGGATTTCTAGGAGGGAATACGTGCACTGCTGATATCCTCTTACTGTGTTGGGCTCCCATCCAGTTACTAATCATCTTAGTTTCACTGGTGCTGAGTGTATTGAGAGCTGATCGCTATTTCTACGCAGCAATGTTTGCCGAGGAAAGCGATCCAACTGGCAGACTTTCGAGAGGATCTGACATACTCGTGGTTTTCAGGGGCTAATGCCAAAAAATTATTTGCGATCTCATTTTCTGCAAGGTTTTCACCCTAATTAAATGTCCACCTCTTAGATGATAAAATATCCATTTAATACGGGGGGAAGTGTTCTGCCCGTTAAATACTTATCACCACAGCAGTGGAGCAGATTGATCTACACACCAGGGTTATTTGCTCATTGTCACACTTCTCTCATTTGTTTCTCACGCTGTTTGAGAGTCTGGGATAACCATTGGTATGTTACTCAATTATTTATACAAATAACGGCATGTGGACATATTTGCATGTAATTCCAAATACCTATAAATATGCACGCCAGGAGGATCGGGGCACTCCAATTGAAGAATTGTGCCATGAATGCTCAAACATCAATGGATGTGATCTCGGCACTATTCATCTTCAAATAGTTTTGGGACTTTGTAGGTTTGTGGTGGCCTGTATTTATAATTTGTGAATGAGAAAAGAAGCAGGTGCTTCACTGTCAGCTGTTTACTCCTTGATTCCTCCTTAAGGGACTCCAAGAGTGACAAGCCAAGAAAAGATGGAGTAACCTATAGTGATGGTATGCAAACATTAAGGGCATGCAAACAGGAATTTGGGAGCTACTTGAGACTGGCACCTGCAAGTGAGACTCTGGTCATCTAGACCTCTTCAGTGTTTAGAGCAGTGCATATCCAGTTTATTTTATTTGTGACTTTACTGGAGGAGAATTTCTTCTATTGGATGTTATTGTGCTCGTTGATGGACTGACACGAGGACTTTAGTTTTATCTTTTTACTTTAGTATAAAATCAGGTGTAACAGCGGATCCTGATGTACAAGATGATAGATGAAAGGGAAGTGAGAAAAGATGGTGGAAAGGTAAAGGGCAAAGATAAAAGGAAGAAGAGCAAAAAGAGGAAAAAAAGGAGAAGGGAGAAAAGAAAAAGAAGTGGATGATAAGGGTGGAGAAAGAAAGGGAAAGATAAAGAAAGAGAATGGATGTAGAAGAGAAAGGGGGGGGGACAAGAGAAGATGAAAATCAAGGAAGAGAAGGAAAGTAGAAGATAAGGGGATGAAGGAAAGGGTTGTGAAGAAAAGAAGAAAATGGAAGTTGAAGAAAAGAGGATGTGAAAAGATGAAGATAGAAGAAGATGAAAGAAAACAAGGGAAATAGGAGAGATTGAGATAAGGAAGTAAAAGAAAGGAAGGAAAACAAAGAGAATGGAAGTAGAAAAAAGGATACAGTAAGAAGGGAAAATAAATTAGGGAAAAGATAAAGGAAAAGAATGGAAGTAGAAAAGATAGAGATAAGTAGGAAAAGAAAATGAAGGAAAAGGTAAAGAGAATGGAAGTAGAAGAGAAGGACGGAACATAAGAGAATGGGAAGATGAAATAAGGTCAAGAGAATGGTGAAGAAGAGAAGGGAAGATGAAGAGGAGACAAGATTATGAGGAGGGATGGGAAGAGAAAAATGAAGAAAACAAAGAAAAAGAAGGTGAGAAATGTCTAGAAAAAGAGATGTAAAAGACAATGGGAGCAAAAGGGAAAGAAAAAAAGAAAAGAGAATGATGTTAAAAAGAGGGATGAAGAGTTAAAGGAAAATGAAGAGCAAGAACAGAAAGAGAGGAAAGGATGCAAGAGGAAAGATGAGGATGGGAAAGGAATGAATAGAGAACTAAGAGAAGAGGTGATGACAAACAGATGAAAGGGGAAATAGAAGGAAAAGATTAAAGTGAAAGAAAATACGAAAAAGGATATTCAGGGCCTTTCCTCAAAAGGTGAGATAGTGAGGGTGGCGAAAAGGGACAATTACTGCTCATCCTGTGTTCTGGAACAAAACGTTCCAGAGTTCTTCAAGGTTTCATTATAGTTGGTCTTCAAAAGTTGTTATTATTATTATACCATTGCTGCAATTACTTTTGTGTAGTTCTTTATTACAAATACATTAGACACATTGTATGCAAAGTGCATATATGAAACACCATGAAGGAAAAGTTGTGGAATTATAGAAATCAGAGGATCTATAGACATCCTAATTATATGCAATTAATGAAAATGGAAACAAAATATTAAAAACATCACAATGTATTCAGTTTCAAGTATGAGTCCCACATGCAGAAATACATGCACTTACACACCTTGATATGCTAGCAAAGAGGTTAGGATTTGGGCAATATAATATCTCCTTATGGAAAGGTGTGGAGAGTCTTATAGCTCAGGCAGTGCTCCTCTGGAATTCTGGGAAGAAGATTTGCAAATGAGCTCTTAACAAGCTCTGTCTCTAATGCTACCAGAGCTATCTTGTAAGGTTATTATTGGTTAAGGAATGTTCTGCCACAATGTACTTGGGCACACAAATTATCAAGATCTGCTGCTAACAGCTCACTTTGCAATTACCAACCAATGGCGTCCCTGGTGTGCTCGATGGGAGACAAGTCCAGAGATGCTGCAGGCCATGGTACCATGTTTAGGCTACACCAGCTGCTCACAGTAGCAGGAGTAACATGCAACCCAACGTATAGTTGAAAAACGGTTTCTGGGACACTGTGTAGAAATAGCTGTACCACTGGTTCCACCACCAAATCAATGTAACTCTGAGCTGTTAGTGTACCTAAAATAAGGACTAGAGGGGTCCAGCTACCGTACATAATGCCACCCACATCATAATCCTGGGAGTAGGACCAGTGTAATGTGCCCTTGTAAAAGCTTCTTCATGGCTTTGCCTACATGGGCTCCAGACCAAGCTCTGGCCATCAATACATCCAAGACAAAAGCGGGATTCATTGCTAGAGAGGATAGACCTCCACTCCAGCCTCGATTGCAGTCTTGTTGTTTCCCATGATAGTCTGAGGTCCTACCGATGGCTACACTGATGACATGCCTGTATATCCCAAATATACTTCAGCCTCAGTGGTCTATGGAACATGACCACTGAGGTCAGCGATTGGCTGCAGCAGTTATGTGCCATATACAGCACACTGCAGCCTTCTATACAAACACTGAGAAGGAGGATTTGAATGGAAGTGGAGTAACAGGTAGGTGTATGATTATTTTACCATATATTGTCTGAGTTAATGTAATTTTTTCATGAACTCGGACAGCCCTCTTTAATTTCCCCTGTGGTGATACAGAATAGAAATTGAATACTTTCTGCCAGTCCACATATTATAGCTGATGGGACACTGTCACGGCGGACAGGATATCAGATGCACAGATAAAGAAACAAACAAGTTTCTAGGCAAGAACATCCAATCCTTCCTTCCTTGCTTCCAAAGCCAGACAGAAGCTATAACCCGCACAGAACACTGGGAGTGGGAGTAATTTAAACCAACGACCCCACCCAGTGCACCTGAAGGGAGGCGGATCTAGCACGACTCCAAAACAAAACAAAATACTAGACATATGCTGCTAATCTGGCAGACCTCCGCACATAGTCTGAGCAGGGCATGACAGACACCCTCTGAAATTGGAAAACCCCTTTAAATGCATATCAAAAACGAAATGAAGATGTTCTGTCAGTGTATCTATTATGTCACAAAATACTGTATAAATATTAGAGTCACAATAGACCCTAACACAGTGCACCACAAGCTTTACCCTCCGTAAGTCCTTTTAATAACACCCACCATTAAAATACGCAGATAATAACATTGCAACAGCTTATAGAAGCAATGGATACACCAACATGAAGTCATAAAAATTTGTATCGCCCCCTCCGAAAATATTTACCATCAGGGAAAAACTAAACTTTCCCCATGAAACACAGCGTTGTTAAGCATCATGCCATTAAACTTCTATAATGATGTGCTATTGTCTTAGGTTTTATTGTTGTGTTAACATAAAAAGAGCAAAAAAAAAATCCAGGAAGACAAACTGGATATTACATTATACACGATACTTCCAAATCTCATAAAATATTAGTGTCTGCTTCTGCCATAAAATTAATGGCCAGGCGAGAATTCTTTTTTTAGTTACTAACTTCAAATTAATTTTATCATTTAATGATTCTTGATGTTTTTTTTTTTTTACCTGAATTGTTTTATGGACCAGTTGTCACCATTTTTTACATAATATTTTATAGGGAAAAGTTTTAGTATGTGCAGAATTGAGGTTTGGGTAATAGTAGGATAGTGAAGTCCACGTAGTAGCCCGAAGAAGACAGCTAAGTATTAGCTGTGTTACCATTTTGCCTTGTCTTCTACCATTTATACAATATGCCCCTGTATTTGCCTTTCAAACCCCATGGAATATTAGAAGTGTCCTTGTCCGAGCACTTGGACCAGTTGGAAATATATAGGGGGTCATTTATTAAGACTGGCATTTTAGACCCCGGTCTTAATAACCCCTTGCGCTTGCAGCGGATGCGCCAAAGCTATGTAGAGGCGCTGACCTCTACATAACTGCTGTGCATCCATTGACAGCCCGTCCCCCCCATGCCACATCCTCTTTTGTAGACCTGGCGTGAGCGGGGGGAAAAGTTGCAGATTACGGCGCAAATAACCATAGGACCCACTACTAAATAAAAAGACACCAGTATTATATATGGCATTCAGTAGGTGGCGGACCATGTTACAGATTTTGTATTGTGGCGCAGAAGTTAGTTTCCAGTAACTCTTCTGAACTAAATCTACACCAGATTGTTGAATTCCTTTCTCTTCTCTTTTCTCTTTTTACTGTTTCTCATCCCTCCTGCTTCTCTTCCTTTCTTTACTTCTTTTTTATGGATTTGTCCTCTTCATTCCATTCTTGTTTGTATTCTACCCTACTCTTACCACCCCTTTCATATCTTCACTTTCTCCTTCCCTTTTCCTCTCATCTCCTTCCCTTCTCTTGGCTTGTTTTATCCCTGTTTCATCCCATTCTCTTCTTTCTCTTTCCCATCTCCTTTTTCCAATGCCTTATCTTTCTTATCTTTCTGCTTCTCCTTTTTTCCTTCCTTCCTCTTTTTCATCCTATCTCTGCCTTTATACTGGAGGAACTTGGGTTTGATTCAAAGTGCAATGGCATTTTTTTCATGTGATGTTCTTTACACCAGTCCTCATAGTGGTGGAGCTGGACATCTACAAAATGTATGGAATTCATCTTGTCACCTATCACACTATTTGGGCTATGGAGCTTACCAAACATCATATTAGTGGAACTGGTGGAAATGTTGTAGATTCCAAACTATTGACTAAGGCACAAATCAAGACTCCTGGAACTACATGTGATTGTCACCTCAAGCCATGACCTCCATCTATGTTGCCACTTTATCTGGTTGCCAAACATTTTGAGAAATATGAAACTGAACATCTATTAGGGGCTTCTTTCATCATTTTTATTTCCTTGATGAAACAGGCAAAAAAAAAAAAACACCCAAGAAAACTCATTAGAGGTAGAATAAACAAAAACATAGGGGGCACCTTTTAGAGTAATGTCATGGTGTTCTGCAGTAGGGTAGGACATGCGAAAACTCTATATATGGACTTTTTCTCCATCAATTATACATCATAATATTCCAGGAGGATACAAATTCTGTATCCTTTACCATGGGTTGATTTTCCCACTAAATACATAATCAGATGTGGTGGCCTGCTCCATACGGACCATTTTAACACATTATTAGTTACATTTATACAGTGTCTTCAACACTGGTGATAAATCTCATGAATCTCAAATTAAGCTGACCATACACATTAGATGAATAAAAAGTTTAAACCTAATGATTTTGGGATACTTGTCAAATGTCTAATGTGTGGAAGGCTCCCCCTGCTCTCTCACTAATGGCCAATTTTGAGGGGGTAAAAGGATTGGGCTATTTTGGGGAAACAAGCCACTGCCAAAAGTATCTAAAACTGGCCTACATAACTCTGTAGAGATAGCTGTCAACTGATCGATTGTTCAGCTATGTGAAACACATGGACAGCTCTATACTTAAATATTCTAGCTACCCTATGAGGCCTTCCTCACCCCAAAGTTAAGTAATATGTCTGCTTTAGGCAGTAAAAGAATCCCTCAAATATGACTGATGTGTGTAGTCATCAACAACTTTGTTGGAAGCCTCCAAGCAATTCTTGTAATATACCTCTATACTTAAATTTTGTAGACCACATTCGAGGCCAGTTTTCAGGTTTGATTTATTTACTAAAATGACATACTGTTATAATATATTACAATGTTGCAGACCAGAATATGATTACTGTTAAATAGATGCTGGGATTCTGCCCATTAAAGCCGTTGACCTCTTTGCGAGGTCACAGCTTCCCAAAAGAAATATAGCTTCTATTTCTTGGAAACATAATCAGATTTTAGCACATTCCCTTCACAATGAGCCTAGTTATTGCCTTACACACTACCAAAATAGTGTGTCCTCCGGAAGGCTGTTTGTTTCTTAATATCGTACATGAGCCTTAAGAGATCTCAGAGTTAATGAGAGAACTTACTTCTCCTTCAGTTACTGAATCAATGGGCTGGGATGTTACTTAGCTCGCCAAAGACCTCTGAAGTTACCAGATAGTTGTAATATGTAAGCTGTTCTTTCTGTGAAGGCCAAGAACTTTATCCACCCTGCTAGACTCTTATTGTATTATAGCTACTTCCACGGGTCACCTGAGACAAGAACTGAATTTACAATTTAAGAAGCCTGAGGCAGTTGAACCGGTGAAGCTCTGTCACCTTCTTCTGAACTTCAGTGTTGAAGCAATGTTTGGCTGCTTCTTTGGCACAGACAGAGTTAATTAAATGTGTGTATGGAGAATGCATTATCATTCAAAGATAGAACCAGCAAATTTCAGCTGCATTCGAAGTGCAGAATATAGACCCCCAAACTGGAAACTGTATCTTCCTGCATGGAATCTATCCAGTGAGGGTCAGAGATTCCATGAGTAGAGGTATTCCTACATGAATGGATGTAGTCTCACACTAGAAAAAAGGACTTAGAAACAAGCGACACATTACCCTAATCTCTTGTAGGAAATTTTGGCCTATAATGCTTCCTCGTCTGCTTCTCCGATTTCTGTGTATGATCTACAGCCATATGACATAGACTCAATTGACCATGGACCTCCCTTTCCTTCCTAAAAGTGAATCTTCACCATTTCATACCATGTCATTTTTAGGCTTAATTTTTTTTGATTTTTGTGTTAAAGAGTTACCGTTCTTTCAACAAACTTTGCATATATTTATAGTACAGTATATGTGAAGATAAGAAACTTTATAATATATCTTATCATAGAAAAAAAGCCTCTTTTTCCACTTATTGCTTATATCTTGCCCTTATCCTGCCTCCTGCACTTATCATTCACTTTGAATTCACTGACATAATCCATCTTGGGAGAGCAAAACTATAGATGGATTATCAACTCTCTGGAAGTCCAGGTTACAGCTGTTGCCCATAGAACGTCGGTGTCTTCTTAACCAACTGATCAACAGGGTCCCTGTTGTCGGACCCCCATTGATCAGATATTGATGACCTATCCAGAGGATTGCTCATCAGTAAAAAGATCCCTTTTAAATTATAAAATACTGATTACCTGCAGCCTGGGGGAGGAGAATTCTGAGATTACTGCATACTTATATTTGAATGTTAAACTAGTAATTTCCAACCTCATTCACCATGGAGAAAATACTTTCTCTCCTGGGCAACTGCCACGACTACCCTATTCTTACTGTAAAACTGACGACTCTGGATATTGCTGTCTTTTGAGAAACCCCTAAGGCTGGGTTCACACCTGAGCGTTTTACAGCGCGTTCCTACGCGCTGTAAAACGCTCAACGGGCAAGAACCAATGATTCCCTATGGGAATGGTTCTCACCTGAGCGTTTTACAGCGCGTACGATCAGCGGGAACGCGCGACAATGGGCGTTCGCTTGTTCCGGAGCTACGTATGTGAGACGCCTGGAGAATCGTGCATACAGAGCGCTCCATCGCGAACGCTCAGGTGTGAACCTAGCATAACCCTGGTTGGAAAACACTGATATAAACAGTATTAAACTCCCCATTCATGCCTAAATAGTATATTTGGAGTTCTTTATCAGATAAACAGTACAGGTATTTTAATAAATTTAAGAATTTCGATCTTTTAAGGCCTGTTTCACACTTGCGTCGTTGTTTTCCGGTATTGAGATCCGGCAGAGGATCTCAAAACCGGAAACAAACGGTTTAGTTTAGTCCTAATGTATTCTGAATAGAAAGAGATCTGTTCAGGATGCATCAGGATGTCTTCCGTACCGTCAACACTCCCTTTTGTGACAGGAAACAAAACCGCTGTTAGCCATGGTTTTGTGTCCGATCATAGAAACGGAACAAACCAGATCCGTCTCTAAAAACAATCGATCCTAAAAAAAAAGGATCCATTACTCATTGACTTTCAATGTATTTAGTGACAGATCCAATTTGCATCTTGAGGTGCAAAATCAAAACTGATCCGTTTAATTCACAACGCAAGTGTGAAAAAGACACATACAAAGATGAGAGCATAACACATTTTTCTATCCACAGGATGAGGAATAACGGATCACTGGGGGTCCAATGACAGGGACCTCCTTCGATAATGAGAATGGAGATACACAAGTGCCATTGACCTGCCCTATGAGAATGCAGCAGTGCCACATTCCACACTTTATTCACTTCTGTGGCATCTCTATACATAGAAGATCCATAGAAGAGAATGGAGCAATGGACATAGCACCATTGTATTCTCATAGGTCAGTTCGGCAGAACCTGCATATTCTCATGATCACTGGGGGTCCCAGAGGTTGGACCTCCAGCAATCAATGACTTATTCCATATCCTGTGAATAGGGAGCAAGTGTAATTAGTGGCACAACCTCTTTAATTTTAAACAGTGGTCTAACTATAGGTGTCACAGAGTTTGCAATTGCGACCTGGCCGACAAGCCAGGTGGACCCACATGGGCCCCTCACAACACTAAGGCTGGCTGTACTTCTTTGATCTTCTATCTGATCTTCTTTGAAGAAGACGTGGCCAACTCCCTCTGAGGACAATGTCTGAGCACACCCCTCGTTCTTCACACGATACCTCTGATGGAGAGGAGAGACTTTCCAAAGGGGAGTACCAGATGCTACCTCAGAGGGGAATAAGGACCAGAGTGTGACTGCACTGACCTCCAGATTACACAATACACCCAGTGGATGCTGGGAGGCTAGAGGCTGATCAGACGGAGGCGTAGTCAGGGTACAAAGGGAGAGGTCAGGGCAGTCAGGCAAAGTCCGTAAACGTAGATCAGGGTCAGGGCAGGCAGCAATCAGGCAAAGTCCGTAATACGTAATCCAAAGTCCAGTACACAGAATGACAAGAACCAACAGAACATCTTAGCTCAAACAGGAAACTAGACTAGCTAGGAACTTAAGTTGCTCAGGCACCTTCCTGTAGAATGAGGCGCCTTGAAATGCCTCCTGCAAACCAGCCATAGGCAGGGGAAGATAGAGGGCGTGCGCAGGCTGCCTCACAAAGGGAGGAGAGACATGCTCGCACACACCCTAAATACACACAAAGAACTCTGAGCCAAAGTGCAAGCTCTGATGAGAGCTTGGAAGGAGATGCTGGTGGCATGAGTGCAGACCACAGCACCTGTCAGCGCGGCATGCGGCAGCGGGAAGGAGTGAAGAAGCTCGACGCCCGTACCTGTGTGTCGGGACAGAATTGCAGGTACGGGAAGCTGGGCTAACAATATGTCAATATAGAGCAGACATATAGATGGGGTTGTCCTGAGACAACCCCTTTACTGCTGGGCACAGAAAGCACCCATACCCTTACAGATGGTTAATGTGATCACGCTCTAGCTGTCATCAAATTAATCAACATGAAAAACTTGGATCTCAGGTTTAACATAGTTAAGATCACCAGCAGATGCTGCTTTATTAATCAGCCGTACAGAAATCCTAGCATGTTATGTGTATTTTCTCATATTATTATTACAAGACCTTTCATAGCATCAGGTTTCAGTTTGAAAATAGAAGCTTGAGCGAGGGAAATCGAGCATTCATGAAAGAATGTCACACTCAAGCAAAAATAAGCCTAGGTGAAAAAGTGGGCAAATATTTTCAACAAAAAAACCTAGTAAATTTTCTTTCAAATGTGTTATCTCCATCACAGCTGAGGCCTCCAGCTCACCATCGCTGATTCACGAACAAGTAGAGAAAACATTCTGAGCTCTGACTATGAGAATGTTGTGTTCCTCGGCCAGTTGGCAAAACTTTAAAGTGGTCATACTGGAGAAGGTGATTTCTGACTTTTGTTTAACTAATGTGAAATGTAATGAGAGCCACATTTCAGGACTTATGCAGAATGGTTTCCATTTTCATAAATGCCCTTGTTTGTGAAGGAACGTGGTTATACATGTACAACATTCAACTAAGGACATGGGCACTGCAGTGGTTAACCATGGTGCCTCAGACTGTGCCATCTAGAAGAATTTACCATGGGCTATGTGAGGTTAGTCTGGGGGGTTTGGGGTACTTCCTAGGTCAAGGGGATGACCCCAGAATAGATTTTGTATCATGTTTTTTCCTATTTGGATTATTTCTATTAATTGCTTGTCTAAGCTAAAGCTTTTTGGCAGTTTATTCTATTGACCTCTAGAGCATTTGCCCATCCAGCCTTGTGTTTCCATCCATCTTAAAGGGGTTATCCAGCCTTTACTAATTGTATTACATTCAATCAATAACACCAATTTAAGCTACTTACTGATATGTTTTCCATTTAGTACATGAACCGTTTCGCTGCTGTGAACACATGTCGTGTGACTCAATCAGTGAAGTTTCATATTTTAATCACATGTCCTCCCCTCAGTTCCCACATCACCAAAAATACAAAACTTCACTAAACAGATGACAAATCTGCCTGCATGTGCAACTACTCCTCCGCTTTAGGGTACTTTCACACTAGCGTTTTTCTTTTCCGGCACTGAGTTCCGTCATAGGGGCCCAATACCGGAAAAGAACTGATCAGTTTTATCCCTATGTATTCTGAATGGAGAGCGATCCGTTCAGGATGCATCAGGATGTCTTCAGTTCAGTCACTGAACGGCGGATCAGTTGAATTTACATTGAAATGCATTAGTGCCGGATCCGGCATTAAAAATACTGCAATGCCCGATCCGTCCTTTCGGACGCAGACTGGTAAAAATGTGAAAAAAATATATAACGGATCCGTTTCTCCGGATGACATCCAGAGAGACGGATCGGTTCTTGCAATGCATTTGTAAGACGGATCAGTCTACAAATGCTGTCCGTTTGCATGCAGATTGCCGGATCCGGCAGGCAGTTCCAGGCGACAGAACTGCTTGCCGGATCACTCTGCCGCAAGTGTGAAAGTAGCCTAAATCAACTCCCCTTGAACAAAAAAAATCACAGGGTTAGTGGCCAGGACTGAGGGGTAGTACTATACCCTCAGTCCTGGCCACTAACCCTGTGATTTTTTTGGAGAGGGAAGGTGTATTTTAAGCCTTACCGGAAATAGTTTTTTTTAATTTTAATTTTTTATTATTATTACAGAGACCAGTGCAGTGAGACCACCCTGTTTGTAGACGCAGAGCATGAAAAAAACAGCATCACAAGGGTTTGGAACAATATGTTTTTACATAAAAATAAACAGAAAATAACACAGGAGGCCGTGTGAGTATGTGACCATGCCATACATGTTTTATTCATTTTTTTTTGTTTTTTCATTTTATGAAATTCAATAATCCCATTAAGTTTTTGGAGTTGAAAAGCAAGATCACCTTTACACCAATAGCTATGAAATTAAAAAATACGTTACTTAGTCAATATTGACCAATTTTGCATTATTTGCTCTGTTTGATTCCTGGTTGTGTCTCCAGGTTCTGTCAGTAGAGTCTAGTCTTAAGGTACCTATGCAAATTAGTGATCAAAATAGAATATCAACCGAAACAATCATGTGTCAGGTGAAATTTAACAACATTGTTACATTGGTGGTCTGTGTCAACTGCTGCCCCATGCCCCTCTGTCTATAGCACGTAAAGTGTTAATCCTCCTTGGCTTCTTTGTGCATCTTCTTGACTAATGGGCTAATCAGTTCTGCTTTTATCTGTGTGGTGTGTCTCACCCTTGGCCTAAGCAACAGGTTCTGTCTAGCCTGCTGGATCCTGTGAAGGAGATATAATCCATTTGTCTGTCTGTGGACCATGCTCTCCCTGACTCCTGAGTCTGTCTTCCATCTGACCTTATCTGTGCCTACTACCCTGATCTGTTTGTCTGCCTGTGCTCTGTCTTCTGCCTTTTGTCTGGATTATGTCACTGTGCCACCTGCCCTGATCCTGGGACTGTTACTTGGATTCGCATGTTGTCATGCCCCACTCTGACGATGTGCGGAGGTCGGCCAGGATAGCAGCACGAGTTTAGTGTTTGTTTTGGTGCCGTGCTGGATCCGCCTCTCATCAGGTGCACTGGGTGGAGTCATTAGTTTAAATGGCCTCCAGCTAAGTGCTCTGAGCGGATTATACTCATCATTGTGGTCTGAGAAGCTTGGAGGGAAGGTTGGCTGTCTGTTCCTGCTCTGGAAGATAAGTGGCATTTCTAGTTTGGTTGTTTGTGTCGTCTATCCCATCCAGGTTCTGTGCGAGCAGGCTGCTCCTATTTCCCTACTACACCATCTCAGGGAATTCAGGGTTTTGTCAGCCCAGGCTGGTGGACACATCACACCTACCTTCAAGGTCTGCATGTGGGCTGAGCAGTGTAGGGAAAGAGGTCAGGGATTAGTTAGGAGGTGACCCTTCCCCTGTGTCTCGTCCAGAGCCTGGTTGGTGCGTTATCTGTTATACTGAGTGCACGTCCGCCGTGACACATGTACACTGCCTGCCTCACCTTAGTCTGGTTCTGACTATGAGTATTGTCTCATCCCATTGACGCTTTACACTGGTGTTTCTGACCCCCATGGGCCAGCTGCCAACCACCTGGACTATTCCAAGAGGAGGCGGGGGTTAAATGTTGAATAGCAGGGGACCGCCAGGATAATGCCCTCAGGAATAGCTCTAAGTTAAACCAGTTAGTTGGTACAGTGGATCCACAACCATTGTCCTGTAACATGAATGATCATTTTAGCTCACCGATGACAGACCATCATCTTTAAAAAAGGGGTTGACTGCGTTTGAAATTTTGGCTTCAACATATTATAAAAGAAAGATCTTTATTTGAAAGTAGTTTTCCAGAAATATTATTTGTTGTATACATTTGAAATCACATGCAGGGGCACATTTACAACTACCAGGTGCAGTTTTTAAATAATACAGCATGGTGCTCCAACAACGCTATTACATAGCATACAAATAACAGTATCATACAGCACCCAATCAGTACCCTCCTGGAGTGCCCATAGACAATCTCCAATGTCAAAAGAACAGCGCTCAAACCCTTATGCCAACCTCTGATTATTCTGTGGATTTTACATAGTTGAAGCTTCTAGTTCGCTGCTTTTGGTGACAAGAACTATGAAACCAGAGAATGACAGGTTGGTTTCATTTTTTCTTTCCATAACTATCCGTACACCATTCATGGAGAATTACCCATTTATTGCGTCAGCCTTATGGGCACTTATAATTCAGGTCCTTATGAAAACATAGTTGACATCACTCATTTAAAGGGGCTCTCCAAAATTGAGAACCATTTTTCATATTCACAGGAAAGGTGCAGAGATAAAAAAAAAAAACCAAGAATCAATTGCCCTCGGCACTTTGGTTCCAGCAGTGAGCTCACTTCTACTCTACTTCCAGTCTCTGCTGGACCAGAAAAGTGTGACGTACCATCTATATGCATGTCACCACTGTTGACCCATTAGTGGTTGACTGGCAACAGTGACGTTATGCCACATTCATGGTCCAGTGGCCAAGGGATCTTGGTACTGGAACCAAAGCATCAGGGACAAGTGAATCTCTTTTTTAATCCCTGCACCCTGTACGGCAATATCAAAAAGGCTTCCCGATCTTGGAGAAGCCTTTAGGACACGTTCCAGTTTGTCAAGTTCTTCTAAAACTTTGGTTGATTGTAGATCCAAAAATATGTGATTTCCAATACACTATATTTAAGATAGGGCCTAGGACATATACCAGTCTTTGATGTTGCCTGGTCAGGTGAAAACTCAATGTTCTAGTGATGTAGGGCAATAGAGCTAATCACTAAGTAACTGGAGTTGCAAATATTTTTGCTCAAAAAATTCTTGTCACCACACCAGCCGTGGCTACCCTACACCAATGACTTGCAGACCCTACACCTAAAGTGCATTGAGGGCACAGCAGGTCTCCTGCTTGTTAGTCTTTTTATCTAATGCTAACAGTAGGTCAGGATAACCGTGATTGAATTTGCATCTGTTGTCAAACATAGACTGAAAAGCAAGTCATTTCATGTCTTGGTGTATAGAAGGTGCAGGTTTGGGGTCTGTTTGTAGTTGAAGGTAGTAAAGCCATACAAACCTCTATTGATCAGGGACCTTACTTAAACATAACCTACTGTATTTATTTGCTCTATTCAGCTAAGTCAAACAAAAAAGGGACCGTCTTTAAGTAAATCCCTGCTTGACACTGCTGCTGCCTGATTCATTCAGTTGGGATACAGATGTTTCCAATCTGTGCAGTTTGTGTCTCGAATCCATATGAGATGAAGCAGGCTTGATTTGGGCTGGGAGACCTGCCAGGCTGTAGATACATTCTTAACTCATACACGTTGGTTTTGTGGAAAAGTCGTTATTGCCCGTTGCTGTAGGGTAGAAGTCAAAACGAGTTTTTTCCTCCTCCTGACTTCATTTCTTTAAGAAAATATTTAGAACTATAATCAAACATAATAATCATGGAAGCCTCAGAAGAGTAAAAGAAAGCTCATCATCGTTTCTTGTTTTTTAGAAAATAGACCTTCTTTAACTTTTTGGTACAATGACTGCATGAGGCTCTCAAATGTTTATCTTTTGAACATATTTTCAGTTTTTGCCCGAGTTTTGTTTGGTCTCTCATTACTTAGGAAGCTATATCACTTTCAAGGCTTTTCAGAACCTGTACAAAAGAGGTGAGAAGACCCATTTTTTCAAATACCTCATTAGGAGTTAATAGATGATCTCCTTATCAGGATCCCTCCAGAATGAAGAACAACTACGAAGATAGTCTTCTGCTGTGGAGGACCTGGCAAGTCCATGACTGATCATGAACAATCTAATGGTTTCAAAGAAAACAATGTGATACTTCACTTGTCCTGTGGAGGCACTGTAGAGAAAATGAATACTTTCTGCCTGACTCCCCCACACATTACAACTTAAAGAGGTTTGCAAGTGTTTAACATTGATGGCCTATCCTCCTGCTAGGTCATTAATATCAAACTGTTGTCTCCCAGCACCCTTGCCAATCAACTGTTGGCAGAGGTCACTTCGGTAAACACTGAGGCCTCTTCCCAGGCCAGTGACTTCACGTTCATTTCTCACATGGCCTATGCCAGTGATGGCTAACCTCCGGAACTCCAGCTGTGGTGAAACTACTACTCCCAGCATGCTCCATTCATTTCTATAGAATTCTGAAAAACAGCCAAGCAAGTGTGTATCTTGGGAGTTGTAGTTTTACTACAGCTGGAGTGCCGGAGGTTAGCCATCACAGGCCTAGGCGCATCTCAGTCTCTTTAAAGCAAATGGGTCTGGGCTGCAATGCCAAGTACAGCCACAATACAATGTACGGCGCTGTGCTTAGTAAGCTGCGAGGAGGCAGGAGCTGATCTGCCAGGGTTCTGGGTATCAGACCTCCACCGATCAGACCTATCCTGAGCATAGTCCACTAATATAATTACCCTTTCTAATCTTGGTAACCCCATCAGTATGATACCATATATCCGATTATACTTATCACACCATTCTAACAAAATGGCATTCTCCAAAGATGAAAACTTCTTTAAATTGTTCTCCCAACAAAAAACATAAAAATTCAGCTTTTTTATATTTACTGTATATGTTCCCGGGAAGTAGCATAACAGTCAATGCAGTTACCATCACAGCTTTCACAGTGCTTGTTTCTTAGCTTTTCTAGGCCCCCAAATGATACATTTCCCTTACCGAAGGCAATACATCCCCCTTACCGTTTTAATGCAGGGTTTTTATACAAGACCCCTACTGTGCAAGCTTTAGGCCTGCATTAGAAGAAATATAAATGTAAATCCGGCAGTAATGTCACACATACTACAGAAGCGCTAGCTTTTCAATTCATTCACAATATATTACCGCCTCCACTACTTCGTTATTATCTATGTATAACTGTAATGTACAGCCGGAAAGAGTCCAATCAGAATCCCCATAAATAATAATAGGAGGCAAATGCAGTGACTGAACGCTTGTTTGCTGGAGCTACAATATGCTAACCTTCTGTAGAGCGTGTGACATTGCACTAACTCCTGGAACATTACCAGATCTTTGCTCCGATATTCGTCAAAGTTTTCCTGAAAGTCTGCAGAATACTGCTGCCACATGCATGCAAACAGATTTCAGTTGGAAATGCTCAGTTGCATATCTAAAACTGGTTATTTGATGTACTCAACATTCAGGATATAAAGAGGCTATTGGTGGAGATTAAAAGCAGGATTTTCTTAAAAATCTCCCCCCCAAAAAAACTGTACCTGTTATCTACACAGGAATGCCCATCTGACAGACGTGAGCAGACAGCACACACAAGGACGTATGTTCTCCTCTACTGTTTGTTACAGCTGTATCACCTTTCTGAAGACTGTCGACTTCCAGGCAAATATTTCTATAACTGAGTGTTAATGAGAGTGTGCATCCCCTGTTCTAGCTGAAGCATGCTCACTATACTTTATCAACAGCCAGTGAAAATGAGGGTGCATCGTCCCTGTTATGTGAAGAGCATGCTCACTACGCTCTATCAGCGGTCAGTATAGATAAGAGTGCACAGCCCCTGTTATGTGAGGAGCATGCTCACTATACTCTATCATCAGTCAGTATAGATAAGAGTGCAGAGCCCCTATACTGTGAGGAGCATGCTCATTATACTCTATCATCAGTCAGTATAGATGAGAGTGCACAGCCCCTATACTGTGAGGAGCATGCTCATTATACTCTATCATCAGTCAGTATAGATGATAGTGCACAGCCCCTGTTATGTGAGGAGCATGCTCACTATACTCTATCAGTCAGTATAGATGATAGTGCACAGCCCCTGTTATGTGAGGAGCATGCTCACTATACTCTATCAGTCAGTATAGATGATAGTGCACAGCCCCTGTTATGTGAAGAGCATGCTCACTATACTCTATCATCAGTCAGTATAGATAAGAGTGCAGAGCCCCTATACTGTGAGGAGCATGCTCACTATACTCTATCATCAGTCAGTATAGATGAGAGTGCACAGCCCCTATACTGTAAGGAGCATGCTCATTATACGCTATCATCAGTCAGTATAGATAAGAGTGCACAGCCTCTATACTGTGAGGAGCATGCTCACTATACTCTATCATTAGTCAGTATAGATAAGAGTGCACAGCCCCTATACTGTGAGGAGCATGCTCACTATACTCTATCATCAGTCAGTATAGATGAGAGTGCACAGCCCCTATACTGTGAGGAGCATGCTCACTAAACTCCATCATCAGTCAGTATAGATGATAGTGCACAGCCCCTGTTATGTGAGGAGCATGCTCACTAAACTCCATCAGCGGTCAGTATAAATGAGGATGCACAGCCCCTATACTGTGAGGAGCATGCTCATTATACGCTATCATCAGTCAGTATAGATGAGAGTGCACAGCCCCTGTTATGTGAGGAGCATGCTCACTAAACTCCATCATCAGTCAGTATAGATGATAGTGCACAGCCCCTGTTATGTGAGGAGCATGCTCACTAAACTCCATCAGCGGTCAGTATAAATGAGGATGCACAGCCCCTATACTGTGAGGAGCATGCTCATTATACGCTATCATCAGTCAGTATAGATGATAGTGCACAGCCCCTGTTATGTGAGGAGCATGCTCACTAAACTCCATCAGCGGTCAGTATAAATGAGGATGCACAGCCCCTATACTGTGAGGAGCATGCTCATTATACGCTATCATCAGTCAGTATAGATGATAGTGCACAGCCCCTGTTATGTGAGGAGCATGCTCATTATACGCTATCATCAGTCAGTATAGATGAGAGTGCACAGCCCCTATACTGTGAGGAGAATGCTCATTATACGCTATCATCAGTCAGTATAGATGAGGATGCACAGCCCCTATACTGTGAGGAGCATGCTCATTATACGCTATCATCAGTCAGTATAAATGAGGATGCACAGCCCCTATACTGTGAGGAGAATGCTCACTATATTCTGTCAACAGCCAGTATAAATGAGGATGCACAGTTACTGTTATGTGAGGAGCATGCTCACTATACTCTATCACCAGTCAGTATAAATGAGGATGCACAGCCCCTATACTGTGATGAGTAATGAAGTGAAGCTTTGTGGTAACGAATCAGGTTTTCCTAAAATGGCAGCTGTACGTGTTACAAATTGAAACTGAGTGTAGAGGAGATCACCCATAATGCCACGCAGCCAGCCAATCCGCAGATAGCCATCCCCTGTGATGTCACAGCCCTGTAAAACCCTCATCCCACGCAGTCTCTGCCATTGTCCTGTGAGCTGAGTATAGGGAGAGATGTGGCAAGCACTCATGAGCTAGGGAGTGTGTTGCTGAAACCAATTAATAGGAGAATATTGGAGAGGGAGAGTGCAGGGAGAAAGCAGGGAGAGAACAGGGAGAAAGCAGGGAGAATGCAGGGAGACTGTAGTGAGAGTACAGGGAGACTTATTCTGCGTCAGTTTTATTTATCTATTCCTACATATATTTATTCATACATCAGCCGTAAACTAAGATATGTAATTCCTTACCGATAAGATGGAAGCCTTTATTATTCCAGTGCCAGCGTGCCAAGCAATACCATTCAGTCTGCACCCCTTAGTGGGGCCAGATCTTAATGATGACCATCCTCATCATTTGCTGGCTTTACTTCTTCCAAATCATCCTTCTTGGTCTCCATGTCCTAGAAAAGTCAGCAAGATGCAGAGCTGGATGTTCCTGATGACATATTCTCATCCATATTAGATAATGTGGAAAAGGAGGAAAAGCAGATGGCAGAAGAAGGGCTCCCACCTGTAGGAGAGCACTGGGGGTGGAGAAGTGGGTATGCCAGAGCTGATTGCAGGCCAGAACAGCAATATTATGCATATTGTGCCCCCCCCCCTAATCAGCCAACCCCCATACCAGTAACAGCCCCTGTTTAAAGGGGCATTAAAGGTGCCGTGTGGTCATTAACAATGAAGGAGGACTATACAGTGCGGTCTTCGTTATTACATGAAAGGCAGCTGCGGTCTGTGCCCCCCAGTACCTCTCTTCTACCAGTGAGAAAATCAGTGAAGTTCTCAAACTTCTGTCTGCCCTCACACGATCTCCCAGCCATTCAAAAGGCCAGTGTACGCATCCCAATCTTTCACGAGCAAATGGCTGATGTCTCTTGCTCATATAACGAACCTTCTCCTATGGAAAGGTGGGTGAGCAAAAAGATGATTGCAGCAAAGGCTATGTTAACCAAGTCTCATAGCAATTCATTTGACCTTAAAATGACCTTTTCGTCCCTATTAGAAATCCTGAAATGAACATTATTGCCGTAAGTAGATTTGGCAATCAAGAGAAAGTTTTATGTGATCTTGAGCTGGGTCTCTCTTGGCGGAGCATCTTGGACTCCATCCATCACTGTGTACTTTAATGCAAATAACATGTATTTGTGTTTTGTTGTATCTCTGTTTATTAGTCTCTGTTGTAATAGTTGGGAAAGTCATGGATATTAGATCTGCATATTGCTACCCCATCCAAAATCTTTGATTAATGACGTCATGCAATCAAAAAACTAAGTTGATTGAAAGATATGAAAAGAGATAGAAAGAAAGATATGAGATATATAGATATGACATAGATAGATAGATATGACATATATGGACAGATAGATAGCTAAATAGATAATAGATAGGTACTGTAGATATATAGATACTAGAAAAGAAAAATCTGAAAAGATCAACAGCGGAGATGGAAGTATCTGTCCATAGGGCCACTATAAGCCATACACTCCGCAGAGTGGGCATTTACAGAAGAGTGTCCAGATAAAGAAGTCTTGAGACAAGCAAATTGCTAAAAATTTGAATTGGTCAACCCATTGGATTCAGGTCTGAATCGATTCTAATTACTCTACCAAAAAAAAGGACGATATAAACCGATGATCAAAGGTCATAAGTACATACAAAACCCCCCCCAAAAAGCTAAATTGACCCCTTAAAACTCATTTTTATTAATTAAATTTAAAAGAACTTAACACCACAGGCCACCTATCTAAATCTTCACAGGGTAAATGAACAAAAGGCAAAGAAGATATACAATCCTGATACTTAGAAAGGGGCCGCCAGTAATAGTTAGGATAGGATAGGATGGGCAGAGAGATCCATATAAGGGGAGCATTTGCCCTAATGTGGCCCTGCTGAGTCCTCAGCCCCGGGATGGCCCTTGAAGGTGGAGTCTCCCCGTCCTCGTACCTAAACTGGCTGGCCCTAGTAAGCCCTAAATGGGTTTTCCTACTGCTCCAACGCGTTTCTCCCATCTGGGTTCATCAGGGGGTCGTGTGGGAAAGAGTACAGGACCTAACAAAAAAAGCAAAAAAAAACAAGTAGATGCTGAAGTCAATAAATTCTAAATGATATGTCACATCAAAGGAGATTGGCACAGATGGTATGTACATGGGACAGTCACAGAAAACACATGTGGTTCCCATAGGTCAGGGCATGATACAGACACCTGAAGATAAACATGGGAGAAAAAGGTGGGTCAGATGAACCATAAAGAATCAAGAGGCAGCACTTAATTGTGTAATGGTCGCAAGGTGTGGACAAGGCCAAAACTCCAGCGCATATGATGATGTCAGTGAGCGCATAGGAAACAGGGATTTTAATTGCAATGCGCTCCTCCTCTTCCGCCCGCCGATAAAGACACTTTCGGCGGGTGGAACGCATCGCTGCCACCATGCCTGTGTTTCAGTTGAGTAGAAATATATATCCTACACTGGTCAATGATGCGGGAAGCATCAGATTAATGTCAATGACATGCACCTTGTCAATATGACACATCATTTTTGTTATATGTTTGTCCTATCATGGAGGAACTGTCTTTGCAGGGCTAAGTGTAGCCTAATAAGCCTTTGGCTTATTAATGCGCAGGATGATGTTGTAGGCGTTGGGGAATAGCTGCTAAATGTCTTTATCGGCGGGCAGAAGAGGAGGAGCACATTGCTTTTTAAATCCCTGTTTCCTATGCGCTCACTGACATCATCATATACGCTGGAGTTTAGGCCATGTGCACACCTTGGGACCATTACATGTGAGTAAAGAGGGGCAACACGATTCAGTGCTGCCTCTTTATTCTTTATGGTTCATCTGACCCACCTTTTTCTCCCATGTTTATCTTCAGGTGTCTGTATCATGCCCTGACCTATGGGAACCACATGTGTTTTCTATGACTTTCCCATGTACATACCATCTGTGCCAATCTCCTTTAACGTAATGTATCATTTAGAATTTATTGACTTCAGCATCTATTATTTTTTATTTTTTTTGCTTTTATGTTGGGTCCTGTACTCTATCCCACACGACCCCCTGATGAACCCAAGTGGGAGAAACGCGTTGAAGCAGTAGGGAAACCCATTTAGGGCTTACTAGGGCCAGCCAGTTTAGGTACAAGGACGGGGAGACTCTACCTTCAGGGGCCATTCCCGGGCTGAGGACTCAGCAGAACCACATTAGGGCAAATGCTCCTCTTATATGGATCTCTCTGCCCATCCTATCCAATCCTAACTATTACTGGCGGCCCCTTTCTTAGCATCAGGATTGTATATCTTCGTTGCCTTTTGTTCATTTACCCTGTGAAGATTTAGATAGGTGGCCTGTGGTGTTAGGTCCTTTTAAATTGAATTAATAAAATAGTTTTAAGGGGTCAATTTAGCTTTTTTTTGGGGTTTTCTGAATCGTTTCTACCCAAAAACATGGCCTGAAAATTTAAGTATGACACCCTGAGGTCTTCTAGGACTCATGTGTTTTTGTCTCCAGTGTCTCATTTTATTTCTTCTCGTTCTCTCTATCAGGTGTCTCCACAGATTACCGTGGACTGCTGCTTGTGGTGGTTCCAGTATTAGGACTCTCTGTAGTCATGTTACTGTCCAGTCAGAGAACCCGGGTTAGACTTCCATCATGTGTCTTGTTCTGATGTAAAGCACGGTGTACTCTCTGTAGAGTTCTAGTTTATGACACTTACCTCTATTTCTGTACAACTTTCTTATCACATGGATCAACGAGCTAGCAATCTATTTCCTTCTTTCCTAAAATCTCAACACAAAGTAACATTATTAATGATCAGGAGAGCGGGGTCATTTGTGGCACAGCAGATAATGCCGCTTATCAGCAGCATTAATCACGTTATTTATGAAAGGTTGGGCCGGGTAGCGTGAAGAGCCAATGGTAACTATTCTTCATCGAAGAGCTAAGTAGTGTGGTTTGGCAGCAAGTATCCAGAATGTATTTGTTTTTTTCCTTCCTTTCTGGCTCAGTATGGATGCTATAATTCAACACACCCGCTCCCTTTGGATGCAAGGCTTTTGGTTGCAGGTTACATTGATTGGCTGCAAATAGTCATTTAACCAACCACATCCTGATTACATTATAGAAATTCAATCTTTTAAATAAATGAAAGTGATTAATATGGTAAATCTGACATTGCTGCCACACGTTACCAGCCTCCCGCCTATTCTCCATGGATTATCCAGATTTTTAATGGAGATTACAAAAACAAGGCTGTTATTTTTTTTATTTTATTTTTTTCTACAAACAGTGCTACAGCTGTCCACAGGTTGTAGGTGGTGTAACGGGATTAGCTCACGGGATCACCGTCTCCTGGGATAGACGGGCGCTGTTGGCACACAAAACGCAATCCAGTCCAGGTAAGGATGGTGCAACTGGCCTCAGCTAGTATTATTGGCTTTTGCAGACAAAAGTATTAAACAAAATAAAAGAAAACCCTGGCCCTCTGGCCGCTACCTCTAGACATCAAGCAGTTCCTACCTAAAGGAAACTGAGCCTTGTACCCAGCACCATAAAGAAAACACACAGTTGCTTTTTATTTTAGTTTTTATTCACATCAGAGCTTTCCCAGGAGCAGAGGCCATCAGCTAGTGAGCTGTCTGCCCTTTATAGCACACCCAGGTTCTCAGGTGATTAGCCACAGTTACTACAAATACCTGGAGTGGCTAACTGGAGCAAGGACCCACCCAACTCTTCAAGCAGCCAGGCCCTTCTAACCAGGTTTTTGATAAAACCCTTACAAACAGAAGACCTAGTTTTCCTTGCTGCTTCAACTCCCTGGCTGCTATTCAGAATGTATAAGACAGGAACCTAGGTGAAAGATAGACTCCTTCTGCCACTTTTCCCCTGGTCCTGTCACAGTGGTATTGCAACTCAGACCCTTATACTTTTATGGAGTTGAGATGTAATATCACAACCCATGCTTATGCAAGAAAGAAGCCCCATTTTTCGAAAGCTTTGACAACTGCTTTAGAAGGTTAATACCATAATCCATAGACATCATATAGCACATAACAGTCTCTTTCTAACAAAGCTAGAGCCATTCCTGTACTTCAAGTGGATCCAGAGATCTCCACGTTCTCTGTTCCAATTGCTCTGCTAGATTATTTCAGGCCAGCAGCTCAAGGCGATGTCCTTTCTCAAAGAGAGTGTCCTTTCCCAGTTGGTGTGTCTTTTCTCAGGGGGGGGGGGGGGGTGTCCTTCCTCAGGGGGCATGTTCTTTTTGCTACAGATTTCTTACTGTATGACTTGTAACAGTAGGCATGGCTGGTGGCAATTAAAGAATGGAATTGAGCATGTACAACCACCTCAGTAGGTGGACGTGCACATAGCTATACAGATTAAACACCAGGGGGCACCATTATAATGAAGTAAAGAGAATATATCTCACAACTGGAGCATTTTTGTAACAGAAAGTAAATTATAAAAGTAACTCGTTTTTTTTTCATACTGAATTATATTAAAATAACATTTGATGATGGGACAACCTCTTTATGTATCGGTTCCTGATATAATTTATTTACCTATTGCAGAGATGAGTGAATTCATTCAATAAATTCAAAATTCACAGTTCACTGATAAAGCAGTAAATCTTAGCTTTTAGGTGGCCAGATTATGGCTCTGTGTGGGACGGAGTGGTATAGGATGTGCCAAAAATATGATTTTTTCTTTTTAAATGTTTCATGCAGGAAAAAAAATGATATCCTGCAGAAACCCTTTAATTCACTTATTGGTTGGGTTCTCCAATGTCAGAGCTGAAATTTAAGGAATTGTTATATCTTTCTCTAGAGATCATCAAAAGTCTTCTTCTATCTATGATAAACTTCAGCACATTCTCAGTTAGGCATGTTCTCTCTCTGAAGTACCTATCCAGTGCTATGGTTATAGACAACCTACTGAATTAAGCAGGCACTATGTAATGCTTTTTCCTCCCTTGTGGTGGCAGTGCAGAAAAATTGAACACCTACTGCCAGGTTGAACCCATGCCAGAAGTCCCAAAATATTATGGACTGTGCCTATTTTTCAGAACTAGTCCTAAAAAATGTGAGCTGCCCCAGGATGAACAATGGTTGGGCTTGTTAAGGCCACAGTAGGGATTGTGGGCGTTTCTGGGACAGGGCTTACATACTTAGAATTTTCCAATAGTGATGGATGAACATCGGCCAGGATGGTTCGCAGTGGGCCCCTTTGACTTTAATGGCAGGCGAACCTGAAAAACCTTCAGGTCATATTTACAGCCACCAAATACTTACTAGAAGTGCACAAATAGTCCCACAACATGGACAGTGACATACCGGAGGGGGATCATTGGCAAAAATTCCCACAATAAATATGTATTTTAATCAGGGGCCATTTTTATGCGTCTTAAAGGGAAACTCTCAAAAATGTGCCCTGCTGTAGCCTAGAAAGATGTTATTTTATGCCACAGAAGTACAGGCCCCAAAAATTAGGCATTTACCTGACAGAAAAGAACTTGTGATGATGTGGCTGGACGTACATTAGGTACTGGATAAAATTTTTACTGTAGGCCCAGTACAGGCCACAAAAATTATGTATTCAGCTGACAAAAAGGAACATGTGATGATGTGGCTGGAGGTACATTAGGCGGTCACTGTATAAAATTTTTACTGTAGGCCACTGGAGTACAGGCCCCAAAAATGAGGCATTCACCTAACAGAAAAGAACTTGTCATGATGTGGCTGGAGGTACATTAGGCGGTCACTGGGTAAAAATTTTACTGTAGGCCAGTGCAGGCCCTAAAAATTAGCCATTCACCTGACAGAAAATAACTTGTGATGATGTGGCTGGAGGTACATTAGGCGATCACTGGATAAACATTTTACTGTAGGCCAGTACAGACCCCAAAAATTAGGCATTCACCTGACAGAAAAGAACTTGTGATGATGTGGCTGGAGATACATTAGTCGGTCAATGGATAAAATTTTTACTGTAGGCGACTGGAGTACAGGCCCCAAAAATTATGCATTTATCTGACAGAAAAGAACTTGTGATGATGTGGCTGGAGGTACATTAGGCGATTACTGGATACAAATTTTACTGTAGGCCACTGGAGTACAGGCCTTAAAAATTAGGCATTCACCTGACAGAAAAGGTCTTTTATATCGCTGTATATACATATGACAAGGACCATTCTTTGTTCTGGGTGGTGAGGTAGAAATGTGAGGTAGTCCACACTGTCGTGAGCTAGGCGAGTGCTCTTATTGGTCCCGATCCTCCCTGCTCCGCTGAACATCCTTTTGGACAGGACACTCGACGAGGTTCAAGCCAAGAGTTCCATGGCAAATTGTGCCAGCTCTGGCCACAGGTCAAGCCTGCACACCCGGTAGTACAGGGGTTCCTCGCTTCTCAGAGCGTCCACATTAGCCGTTAACCCGATGTAGTCGGACACCTGTCGGTCTATGCGTTCCCTGAGGCTGGATCAGGAGTGCGGCTGTCGATGGGTGGGCTGCAAGAATGATCTCATTAGTGTTGAGCGGCATGTCCCATATTCGAATTCGCGAAATTTCGCGAATATTCGAAAGAATATTCGTAAAATATTCGCGAATATTCGAATTCGTTATTATTTCGCATATGCGATAATTCGAATTTTCGCATCGCATAATACATATTATGAGATGCAAAATTTGCATGTGCGCTAATGAAATCGCCTTACGAAGATTCGCAACTCAATTCAATCACTAATGTAAGAATGCAAAGCCCTTTGCCTCTGTTCTGGGACAAGTGCCGATATTCGCCTGTGCGCTAATAAAATCGCCTCTGAGCTTTTGGACTTTTGGGAATCAATCGAGATACAGTGGGGGGTGATGACAGTAGTTGACAGAGTACAGATCAATGTAATCTGTAAGGTGGAAACTAAAATAAAAAATACGAATATTCGTAAATCGAATTTTACGAAGTTCGAAGTATTCGCGAATATGGTGCTATACTATATGAATGCACAGGCCTTTGCCTCTCTGTTCTGGGGACAAGTGTAGATATTCGCATGTGCGCTAATAAAATCGCCTTACGAAGATTCGCAACTCAATTCAATCACTAATGTATGAATGCAAAGCCCTTTGCCTCTGTTCTGGGACAAGTGCCGATATTCGCCTGTGCGCTAATAAAATCGCCTTACAAAGATTCGCGCCTCAATCACTTTCTAGGCAATGTGAGTAAGATCTGAGCTTTTGGACTTTTGTGAATCAATCGAGATACAGTGGGGGGTGATGACTGTAGTTGACAGAGTACAGATCAATGTAATCTGTAAGGTGGAAACTAAAATAAAAAATATGAATATTCGTAAATCGAATTTTACGAAGTTCGAAGTATTCGCGAATATGGTGCTATACTATATGAATGCACAGGCCTTTGCCTCTCTGTTCTGGGGACAAGTGTAGATATTCGCATATGCGCTAATATAATCGCCTTACGAAGATTCACACCTCAATCACTTTCTAGGCAATGTGAGTAAGATCTGAGCTTTTGGACTTTTGTGAATCAATCGAGATACAGTGGGGGGTGATGACTGTAGTTGACAGAGTACAGATCAATGTAATCTGTAAGGTGGAAACTAAAATAAAAAATACGAATATTCGTAAATCGAATTTTACGAAGTTCGAAGTATTCGCGAATATGGTGCTATACTATATGAATGCACAGGCCTTTGCCTCTCTGTTCTGGGGACAAGTGTAGATATTCGCATGTGCGCTAATAAAATCGCCTTACGAAGATTCGCAACTCAATTCACTAATGTATGAATGCAAAGCCCTTTGCCTCTGTTCTGGGACAAGTGCCGATATTCGCATGTGCGCTAATAAAATCGCCTTACGAAGATTCGCGCCTCAATCACTTTCTAGGCAATGTGAGTAAGATCTGAGCTTTTGGACCTTTGGGAAACAATCAATTATATGTGTACTGTAATTTTGTGAAAAAAAAAACAAAAAACGAATATAGCACTATATTCGAAATATTCGCGAAATCGCGAAGTTGCGATATTCGCGAAAAAAATTCGCTTTTCGAATATTCGCGCTCAACACTAGATCTCATATCCGAAGTGACCAATGCATCTTCAAACCTCCCTCTTCTTGCAGGCACTGTAGGATTGGTACCCGTACCTGTTTCGCTGTGGATGGAAATTCCTCTGCCAGCGCCTGCAACAGCAGAATGCAGCATCTCTTTCAACAAGGCCTGGAAATGCTGCATTCTGCCAGCCCTCTGTGATGCTGGTAACATATCCACCATTTTGCGTTTGTATCGGGGGTGTAAGTACATTGCCACCCAGTACTGGTCCTTGTCCATTATGCTTTTTATACAGGGGTCTCTCTTCAAACACTGAACCATGCTCAACCCTTAATCTGTATTTTGTGGAAGCAGGTATATCGAAGGCCTCAATTAATATTTGGTAGAAACAGGTATATCGAACCCCTTAATCAGTATTTTGTGGAAGCAGGTATATTGTAGGCCTCAATCAATATTTTGTTAAAGCAGGTATATCAAACCCCTGAATCAGTATTTTGTGGAACTAGGTATATCGCAGTCCTTAATCAGTATTTTGTGGAAGCAGGTATATCGAACCCCTTAATCAGTATTTTGTGGAAACAGGTATATTGTTGGCCTCAATCAAATGGAAACAGGTATATCGAACCACCTAATCTGTATTTTGTGGAAGCAGGTATATCATAGGCCTCAATCAATATTTGGTGGAAACAGGTATATCGAACACCCATATCAGTATTTTGTGGAAGCAGGTATATCGTAGGCCTCAATCAATATTTTGTGAAAGCAGGTATATCGAACCCCTTAATCTATATTTTGTGGAAGCAGGTATATCGCAGGCCTTGATCAATATTTGGTGGAAACAGGTATATCAAACCACTTAATCAGTATTTTGTGGAAGCAGGCAATGTTAGAAAGTATATTATAAGTATACCACACCCCTCAGTATATCCCACTTATCGATAGCACACCTATACCAGTCCTTATAAGGACTTTTGTGGCCCTATTAGCTAGCGTTTGGTGTCCCTAACAGCCTGTCCCTGCTCCACAAAGCAACCTCTCCCTACACTGGCAAAACACAGAATGTAAAATTGCTGCCAGATCGGGTTCTTATATAGGGTGGGGGTGTGTCCATGAGCTGAAACGTCTGAATTGGCTGTCCTGTCCCACCTGATGGATGTGTCATGGGTCAAAGTTCGGCGTAATGCAAAAGAATATGGCGCATGCGAACATGGCCATATGTTCGCATGTTCGGCAAATCACGAACGCGCAAAGTTCGCCGCAAAATGACCGCCGGGCAATCCGCATGGCCATGTCTATTTGCCTACTAAAATGTTGGTGATCATAGGTTTAACCTCAGATTAGAGCTGATTTTTTTTAGCGCATTGTCAAGAGACCCTTCTAACAGGTAAGAATTGTGCAGGCAGATAGCTCCTTTAAGACACTGGAACTTTTTGCTTGTAGACTTTATAATGACCAAAATAAATTCCTATGGCATACTGCTTTGCAATACATATGGGCAGTGATGAGGTCTATGAGGCGTGAAGGGGTTACAATCGCTCAGACAACAACTGTTTTGACTGTGAAGCTAAATAAAATTATATGGTTCTAGATACTAGGCGTTAGATTACAAACTCCTCATGGATGAAATTAATATCTAGGTGTAAAACAAGACGTCCAAATGATCTCATAAAAACAGCCCATAAATGGCTTAAAATTCTTAACTGCTTCCTTCGAGTAACAGAGCTAAATAAATGGTAGTTTGAGAGTTTACGTGTTAGAACATAACATAACGAGCCTTCCTAATTAGCACGGAGAAGAACTAGACTGTTGAATGTAAGAGTCTCCGGGTAAGAAGGATCCAAAGTGGGTTCAGATACTAAATCTAAAAAGATCTCACGAGGGGGGGATTGATCAATAACCATTTTTTTTACACCGGACTTTGAAATCTTCAGCTCGGCCAGATAGGCACCTAATTGTTGACAAGATAAAATAAAAGGACCCCTTGGAGCAAAAAAACTGAGGAACACAATGTGATAAGGTGGATCTTCTTGTTTATTCATAGTAGTAAAAACAACGCGTTTCGGGAGAAGACAACGTACTTCATCAGGGTAACAGTTGCTCATCATATATTAGGCACATCGTTCGACAGGCCGTGCACCTGGAATAAATCTATGGCAACTGTAACAGCAGCTGCTGTACGCCGCTGTTCCCCTGCTATTTGGGGACCTGGGCGCCATGCTCAGCGGTGATCCTTCCGTCCACACTGCAGTCCTGGGCTCTGTCACTGTATGCACTGTGGTACTGAGGATTCCGCTCCACAGGTTCCACTCAGCCCTGGCCACAGCATGCTTTCTGCTGATGTCCGGTTACACTGCCCTAGGGACGGCGCACATCCCTCCCTGGGCTGCATGAGTTGGGTCATATGATTTCGCTGACCAACCTAGGCTCTCCTGCAGGTATTTAAGTGGCTCAGCCCCCTTCCCAGATGCTTCAGTGTCTAGGTCCTTGTGTTTGCTAAGTTCCTGATACTCACGTGTGCTCCTGATTTATAGCGATGAGCGGCATAGGCAATATTAGTTTTTGCGATATTTCGCAAACTTTCACGTAATATTCGCAATAAATTTGAGAATTCGCGATCTCGTCATTATTATCGCGATTGCGCAAATTGGCACTAATAATGCGCATATTTTTTGTACAATACATGCAACTTCACATTTTATCAGGTCTGAGTAATTATCACTGATTGGTGTGCTAAGTCTGTAGCATGTATGTACGGACAGCAGAGAAACAGTCATTCCTATCACACTACCTAACACCCTGCACTGGAACCTATCAGCTACATTACATCACTATCTAACCTACACTGACTATCTCCCACTATCTGTATTACATATAGGAGCTAACTAACTATCTAATGTAATTGGATAAGGAATAGGATCCAGATGAAAGCACAGAGCACAGCAATGACACTGCGCTCTCTCTTTCTCAGAACTCCAAAAAAACAGCAGAACATGGCTGCCGGGGAGTTTCTTAAATAGTAAGGAGGTAGGCTACTTTTCTATTGATTGCTAGGGATGTTGCTAAGCTATGACAAAGATATTGCAGCCTTATCATTGGCCCACAAGAAGAAGGGAGGTTACTGATGAAAATAAAATCTAGAATATTTGCGATTACGAATATATAGCACTATACATATTTGCGAATTCTCAAAGTGCTGATATTCGCAATAAAAATTAGCGATTAGAATATTCTCGATCAACACTACTGATTTATACTTCGTTCCTGGATTCTGTTACTTGTCTGATCCCTGCCTGCTTGCCTTGACTCTCCTGTTGCCGACCCAGATTGCCTGACCTGTACCTGTGCCACCCTGCCCTACCTTTTTCCTGTCTGACTACACCTCTGCCTCATCCTTTGATCCTGCATTGTTGCTCCTGGTAACGACCACGTCTGCCTAACTACGCTTGTATTTCTGGTACCTACTCAGGTATCTCCTGGTTCCCTTTTTTAGTAAGGGATAAAGGCAGTGCAGAAACACAAGCTTTGTTTTTTACACCATAAATAGGCTTTTCTGCTACATTATGGCAGCCATACACATTAGATCCATCAGCTGAACTTTGTTTGGTCAACAGCTATCTCTCCCAATTACCCAATACACCTGCCCACTCATCTTGGCCAATCGTTCATGTGTCCTGAATAAGGATAGGTGAGAAAGTATTTGCTAGACACCTCTGTTCCCGAGAACAAATGATTGCACAGTTAAAGCTTAATACGCCCTATCCTTATCTCTCCCAACATCTGTCGATGGGGAGTTTCAGGAGGCCCCATAAATATTAGTGGTTAGCCAGTCCCACCAAAATCAGCATAAAAGTGGCGTATGGAGATGATAAATCTCCCACAAGATATATTGAGGATATCTCATTAAATGCTCTAGACAGGACTGGCCTACAGGGGAACAGGTGAATCCTCCGGTGGGCCCCTGAGTAAGGTGGGCCCCTAGTACCGCACACCATGCACAAGCAGCACATGGCACAGTAGCTTGACCGTACTATATACAGATAGGCAGTGTACAGCATCTCAATGAGCCTATGGTCCTATAAGCATTATTTAACAAACTATTACTGTATTATAGCTAGGCACATCCAGTGGATGAGATGACTTCTAGGTACAGAAAGGTCAGCATCTTTTCCAAGCACCTGCCCTTTCACTGCAAGTCACTGCAAGGACCCTGATAATTAATCATCCTGTAGTATTTGCTGCCATATATTTGCATGCTGCTTTACAATGGACCCCCAGAATATATTTTACTGGAGGGCTCTAGGTAACCCAGTCTGACTCTGTAGGTGTAGCTCTCATGTTTTCATTAACAAAATAATGAATTTTAGCATAAGTTACTGCTGCAGCATTATGTATGAAGCAATCTTTAGTTTCTTCACATACCACTGTTTTATTAAGCTTTTCCCTTAGTTACAGCTATTTTGAATCCTACAATATGAGGATCTTTTCAAGATGGCTCCTCTGCCAGTTCTCTGAGGCTAAAACTGCCTTCCCTCACTTGACATACACACTTGCTGTAGTCAGCAGCTTCCTGCCAGCCAATCAGATTGGATTACTGAGAGACACGCCTCCTCACTCTGAAGCCTAATGCTGCCCCTCTGTCTTCTGTTTTTACTAAAGGGAAGACAGACAAGCCTTAGCAACGGTCTTTAAGGGACCAGTGAAAGGGACTAGAGGGACATTAATGAAAGCTGTTATTATAAGGTAATTACAGATCTTTTGGCCGTCATTGACAGAATAACTCGGGTATACATGCCTAGCTCTAATAAACTAGCAAATTTTAAAAATATATGACAGTTACACTTTAAAGGGGAATTTTTGGATGTTTAATATTGATGACCTATTCAATTCTAGGTCACTGGCATCCGACTGGCGGGGGTTCCGACACTTAGCACCCCTAAAGATCAGCTGTTTGAGGACGCAGCTTACCAAGCACAGCGCTGTCCATTAAATGGTGGCTGTGCTTGATATTGCAGCTCAGCCCTATTCACTTGAATGGAATTGAGCTGCACCTAGGCCATGACCTCATTATTTCTCGTCAGGATGGCCTTAAAGTTTGTTCCTGCTGTTTTTGTGTGGATTCTGTTATTTGTCTAGTTGCAGTTTGATTTTTGATGTATCTTTGGGTCCTAGATCCTGTCCAGTATCAGTGAGTTTACTGCTGTATATTTGTTGTCTGTCTTGGTTGATAGGTGCTTCATAATATTATTCTTTCGACTGTCTAATTGTTATACCCTTTGGCCAGTGGCGTACCTACCAGGGAAGCAGGGGAAGCAGCTGCTTCGGGGCCCGGGCTGACAAGGGGCCCGGAGCAGTAGTAAACAGTCAGACTGACCACACCCCCCTCTACACTAACTTCACTGCTGCTTTAGAATGTCCTCGGAGCAGAGCAGGGAGCTAAGCCCCGCCCATCAGCACTGGACCATTAATAGAGGAGCCTGGCTGCTTAATAGTGCAAACTCCACTGGTTACCAGGGGCTCAGACCATGGGAGACAGACTACAGTTGGTGTCAGCCCTGCAGCAATACATAGAATGGGCACCTATCCTACAGCAGGGGTCATACTGTGCTGTACACTACATGTGATGTCATGTTCACCTCTCCGGGTATATTACCCAGGAAAGCACAATTCTGCAAAAAGGGCATGTTCTATCTTTTGGTGGAACGGAAGTGCTGAATGGAACCCCACGGAAGCACTGCGTAGTGCTTACGTAGTGTTCCGTTCCGTGATTCCGTTTTGCACCCTTCGCATCTCCAGATTTGCGGACCCATTGAAGTGAATGGGTCCGCATCCTTGATGCGGAATAAACACGGAAGGGTGCTCATTTATTCCTGATCCGCATATGCGGTCCGCAATACGGGAATGGTGGCTGGCCCCTTTCACACGACAGATACGGGTTGGCTCCAGATGCGTTCAGGGTGCATTCAGTGAAACTCGCACCATTTTTCAAGCAAGTTCAGTCAGTTTTGTCTACGATTGCTTTCAGTTTTTTCTGCGCGGGTGCAATGCGTTTTGATGCGTTTTGATGCGTTTTTCATGCACGTGATAAAAAACTAAAAGTTTACAAACAATATCTCCTAGCAACCTGGTGGTGAGCGTGGTGACGTCGGCGCAGGTCCTGCTGAATGAAGATAGAAGATTTCTATCTTCATTCAGCAGGACCTGCTCCGACGTCACCACGCTTACCACGTTGTGAGCTCGGTGACGTCACCAAAGGTACTTTTCCTGCCAGGCCCTGAAAGAAGACGATCCGGGCTGCGCGATCAAGTAGATGAGGTAAATAATTTAATTTTATAATTTTTTAACCCCTCAAGCCACATGTTACTTAGCATTCTGTATTAAGAATGCTATTATTTTCCCTTATAACCATGTTATAAGGGAAAATAATAAAGTTCGGGTCCCCATCATCTCCTAGCAACTATCCGTGAAAATCGCATTGCATCCGCAGTGCTTGCGGATGCAATGCGATTTTCAAGCAGCCCCATTCACTTCTGTGGGGCCTGCGCTACGCGAAAAACGCAGAATATAGAGCATGCTGCAAATTTTACTCAACGAACAAGTGACGCGTGAAAATCACTGATCATGTACACAGCCCCATTGAAGTGAATGGGTCCGGATTCAGTGTGGGTGCAATCCGTTGACATCACGCATTGCACCTGCGTGGAAAACTCGCCCGTGTGAAAGAGGCCTAAGACTTTGACACGGCCCCCACTACAGTATGATAGAATGACACTACATGACAGATAGGGTGTGTGTGTATGTATATAATATATATAATAGGAAAAGGATGGCATGGAAGCCTGGTCTGATCTAGATCGTGACTAGCCAAAGGAGCAGTGTTTACACGGGGGGGGGGGGGGGGGGCATACAAAAATTTGCTATGGGGCCCAGTCACCTCTAGTTACGCCCCTGCCTTTGGCCCTATTGTACATTCTGAGGGCATCTGACTACCTGGAGATAATGACAGTATCCTGAAGTCCAGTCTTGTGAACAACTGTTGTTATTAATTACATTAGCTCACGTATTTCCATGGAATGGTTAAGTTTTAGGCAACATTTGTGATTTATGACTCAAAAAATGGAACTCTGGATTAAATTATTTTTCATGGACATCTTCCAAAAGGTTTTCCTTTCCCGTTATACTTTAAAGCAGAAGCATGATCTTGAGTACTTTGAACCTGCACACATAAGCTGGCCATACACATTAGATAAATGTTGACAGCATCTGCTGATTTTGGTGGGACTGGCTAACCACTAATGTTTATGGGGCCTCCTGAAACTCTCCAATGACAGATGTCGGGAGAGATAAGGATAGGGCGTATTAAGTTTTAACTGTGCAATCATTTGTTCTCAGGGAACAGAGGTGTCTAGCAAATACTTACTCACCTATCCTTATTCAGGACACATGAACGATTGGCCAAGACGAGTGGGCAGGTGTATTGGGTAATTGGGAGAGATAGCTGATGTATCTAATGTGTATGGCTGTCATAATGTAGCAGAAAAGCCTATTTATGATGAGTCTTACCTTCAATGGTCCTACAAGTTCTAGGCTATAAAATATAATTTTAGTAAAATCTTCTGCTTCACTTACAGCATATTGTGGAGACAAAATCTGAAAAAATATGCCATGAATAAAACATGGGTTGGTTGATACAATGATCAGTTAGAAAGATCAACAAGTTCTGGAGGCAACTTTGTAGAACCCTTTCTGTGAGTCAAATTGCTGATGGCTTATTTAACTGATTATTTTGTGGTTAGCAGTTATGCGGAAATCGCTACAGTTGTCTAAGAGGGGAACTTTCTCTATGATGTCTAGATGCACTACTAAGGCATATGGACATGAGTTGTCTTCATTGGATAACCCCTTTAATTACTAAACTTCTGGAATTCACATTTAAAGGGCTTGTTCCATCTTGCAGTTTCCACTGTGAAATGGGACTAGGCACCAACTACAGGTGGCCGGGTTTACGGAAACTTCCTAGCCTACTGGTGCTTTGCAGTGAATGGGGGCTATGCAAATAGTGTAGCACAGCAAACTGGAGAGTTAAAGAACCAGTGTAGTATGTTCTGCTATGCCGTTGACATAGCTCTCATCCTACAACATTCAACTCTTCTGAGGAACCCAACAGCAAGTGTTCTTTTAACCTGTAGTGCTACCAAAGGAGAGAATTTACATGATGTTCATTGAAATCAATGGGCTGTTCGAATAATTTGAGGGCACGTTGAGTCCTCCAGAGCAAAAGCTGCTGTTTTTACCATAGGTGGCTAATACATATGAGTCCTCAGTGAGGACCTTCTGTTTATTAAGTTAGAATCTCCTAAGATGCTCCCATTAATATGCCTTTCATTTGCAAGTTGTGGCTAGACAAAAACTATTTTGACACTTTTTATGGACTATTGTGGGACTACGGACCCGGCTGAGCAGAAAGAACAAAAAGTATAAAGTCTGTAGACACTTGGAAAAGAAGAATATTTTTCCCATCCAAAAAACACGCCTAACCTGCTGACATTTTGATTTGTATGTCTGTTTACAGCTATTATGATAAAGCCAGTATAAAGCTACGTCCAGTACAGGATGTTACTGCTAACCAGCCATTCCTTTGGGAATGAGTTTATATGTCCTGATGGGACTAAATCCATAATATAATATCACAGGAACGAACATACTTTACTGCTGTGTTTGAAACAATGAAGCAAATAAAACCAGTGAATGGGTCAGGAATCTGAGATCTGGCAATGGGCAGCACAATGGAGCGGATGGAAATTCTGGAACTGTTGCAGTGCATTTTACGGTTTTCTTTCAACAATTCATCTATTACTGGAGGTAACACGTTCATTATCACACACAAGGGAGAAGACTTGGCTGCAACTTGGACAAGTTAGTTTTAACAGGCAGATATGCTATGTCAGAAGACCGCTGACTATGAGACTGTCATATGATGACTCAAGTCAATCAAGAACTTTACCATCTGTACTTCAAAATTCTAATACCGTGTATGTCCAATAAGGTTGATGAGCTCCACAAGGATGAACTGGAAGACCAGCTTCTTTATCTTTCTTGGAATTCATCCTTTCTTATACTATGTGCCATTTTTCTTGCCTAGGACCATGTCTGACCCATCTCACTCAGGCTGCACCCAGCTGGTCTGCATGTGGTTCTGTTTGCTGTAGGTGTTGTCTCACTATGATTCTATACTGAGGTCCTTAAGCCACGATCTTCCTTCCAGTGTTACAACAGTCTCCTACCAGCTGCATCAGACAGCAATTTCTCAGCGGGCTATACTTTTGTGCACTATTCCTACATACATCACCCAAAAAAAAACATTTGATCACTTCCATCCCAAGCAGATCTCCTTCATTGGGCAAAGTTGCTCTGGACCTCTGCTGGGCACTACACCACAGCTGTAACATTTGTTTGTCCTGCTACACAACTCATTCCAGTGGAGCTCAAATCGCAGTATTTCTGGATATCCACCAACAAAAAGTTGTCTAGACCTGGTCTGACTGAAGTGTATCCAAACAGAATTCCAAAATTACCCTATAACTAAGATCATTGTTTGGACACAGTCTTACATCTACTTTATATTATGCTGTAATGCAGGGGTGAACTGGTCATAGACCCTACAGGGAAACTTTCAGGCAGGACAATACCCAATGGGCTGCCTGAGTCCCCCCTGACTCCTGTATTGCCATCCTGAAGCAACTGGAGTAGGAGGATAGAAAGTGGCAGCTGGTGCTGACCATCACAGAGTGGCAGTTTTTGGGGAGGTATTTGTGCTGCTGGGGCAGTATTTTATGATGCACTGTAGTATTTGGCTTTGCTGGGGTGGTATACCATACCACAATATGGTATTGCTGGCACTGCCTCCTGCCAGTTTGGACCTGACTACAAAATGGGGCAACTTTTAGTTTTTCTTCAGGGCCACTTTAAGTTCTTAGTCTGCCCCTGCTGTAATGTAAATGCAGAAGGTACTGTGGTCAGTCAAAATTACTTTAAATGGTCTTTCTATGTATACAAAGAATGCCTGAATGAGCCCAGAATGTTAAAATAATAAGCTTGTTAATATAGTTTTAGGAGTCTTCACCATTTCCCCACCGCTGTTGGTCAGATCCCTCATTGCGTTTCGGTTTACAGGCCTGCTTAGTGATATGTTGTCAATAGGGACAACATGTCATGGGAGCAAGCCAAATTAATATCCCTAGCTGAGATGATATGTAGTCGACAGTAAGGTCTCCACATCAGGTCAGCTTGGTCCCATGAGATGCCCTGATGGAAATTACTTCATTATGCAGAGTTTTGATGCAGGAATTGAACAGTGACAGCCGTAGTTTTGGGTCATAGAGGACACAATTATATACACAAGTATAAACAAGGCATTCTCTCTTGAACCTATACACGACTGAAGAATAGGCCAGAATGTCTTCTTGTCTTGGCTATAAAGTCTTCCTAAATTGTCCAGAAGGTCTTCCTGTATTGTCAGAAGGTCTTTCTATCCTGGCCAGAAGGTCTTTCTTTTTCTCTATTCAACAAAAAGGTGGAGGGAAAACAGACTTGTGCCATTTAGGCCCTGGATAGGAGGTTAGGTTGTAGGCCAGCACCAGAAGAGAGGGCTCTGAACCCTCTCTACTCTTTGTTCAAAACTGAGCATGTCACCATCACCAACCCCTACCTAAAAGCTACACAATATTCTATTGTTAATTTCTAGGTTTATCCTATTTTTTCGGTTGATATACAAAGGAAATATTATTATTGACATTATGTTCTAAACAACCTGGGAGAAACCATCAGAGAGGAAATATATTATCTGGGACATACGTGGTCTGGTAGACATTAAGTTATCACTTGTGTTGTTTTGCAACCGGTTTTGATAATGTTTGTCATAAAATAAGCCATCAATAACCTGCTTCTCATTGTATTCGAGAACAACACTGCACGTCCCATCAACAAGTCTGATGTCTCTGTCTGTCCTTGACGATTTGGACAATACATGGTGGTTGATCTGTCCGTTTCCTGGTCTGTAACCTAAAGATATGACAACATCCTTTCTACACATAGGACTCATGATAGCATTTGTTTGTCTCTATCAGCGCCATCCAAAAGATAACACCTTTAAGTGTTACTATAAAAAGGTTTGGGAAATATTATTATCATCCAGAATTTCTATTTGTTTCTGAACGACTACAGATATCAACCGGTGTCTATAAATATTTCTTTTAAAAAAATGTCCCTCTTCTGGACTCCTCTAACCTGTACTGGCCCCTTCGCAATTGTTTAACTAAGCAAATAATTTGCGTGCACGTAAAAACTCTATGATCAATGGCTGGGTCTCATCTTTTCACTCTGGGAGCTGGGGCAACAATTGTTGTGTTCTTAATAAATTGGTAGTAAATTATAAATTGGTGGTAATATAACTTTATTAATTATGTGTGATGTATCCTGAACACAATCAACTACTTCTTACTAAACATGGCAAAAAAATATATTCAATAAACTGGAAGGTTGAATAACCTAACCTGGCCACTATCCAGCAACGATTGATTTCAGTCTTCACTTTCTCAGTAGGAAGCTGGGTGGCACATAAGCAGTGTATATAGCTGGCCAGCTTATCATTGAATATCGAAATTCCCCCATGGCTTAAAGTGTTTGTCCAGCTTTTTGGACTTATTTGATTATTGATAGCAGCCTGTCATACATGTAGAATTTTTTTTATTTGCAGGCACCCTGCCACTCCGTACCAGATGCCTGACTCCCTTCAGTGGTCTTTCAGACCCCAGACTATGAACTTCTGAATAGACGAGGTAACGTCTGCCGTTGAAGCCAATGACTGGTCTCAGCAGTGATATGTCCCCAAGCAGAACGTCACTGCTGGGTCACATGTTGCTTTTGGACAGGTCATCACTTAGGCCAATTATTGACTACAGTGGCACATGGGACCCTGTCTGTTAAGAAGTGTACAAGCAAGGAACCAGAAGACTTCTGAAGGGAGTTAAGGAGCTGGCACAGAGCAACATGGAGGAGATGAGCATGAATTTTTCAAAAGGTACAACAGGCAACTCTTGATTAAAAAAGTTTAAAAAGCTGGATAACCCCTTTTAGGTGTCCATATACATAGTATTAAAGTGGGCTGAATTCATCAAACACAAATCCATCATACAGATTGTAACAGCGGCTGCTGTACGCCGCTGTTCCCCCGCCTATCGCCGTGGTTCTGGGCGCCGACCTGTGGCTGTTGCTTTTGAGGATTCCGCTCCACAGCTTCCACTCAGTACTGGCTAAAGTTTGAGTTCGGCTGGTTTCAGGTTACACTGCTCTAAGGGTGGATCGCATCACTCCCTGGGCTGTGTGGGTTAGATCAGGTGACATCACTGACCAACTCTGGCTCTCCTGCAGGTATTTAAGTGGCTCAGCCCCCTTCCCAGATGCCTCAGTGTCCAGGTCCTTGTGTTTGCTAAGTTCCTGATACTCACGATGCTCCTGACTTTTACTTTGTCCCTGGATTCCGCTACCCAACTTATCCCTGTCTGCTTGCCTTGACTCTCCTGTTGCTGATCCGGATTGCCTGACCTGTACCTGTGCTGCCTGCCCTGACCTTCTGACTGTCTGACTACACCTCTGCCTCGTCCTTTGCTCCTGCACTGTTGCTCCTGGTAACGACCATGCCTACCTGACTACGCTTGTACTTATGGTACCTACTCATGTACCTCCTGTTCGCCCTGGTTCAGCAGCCACTGGCTCGAGGATTGCTTCTGGAGTAGCCCCTGGCAACTATCCTAACGGCTCAAGTCTATCCTCAACATCTGAGGCTCTAGTGAAAACCAGGTAGTTGCTTAGTTACTCCCCTCCATGAGTATAGCCAGTCAGTGGCACAGTGGGTTCACACCCGCTGATCAGTGACAGAAACTTTATTAGGAACCATTAAAAAAAAAACATAGTACAGGACGTCCACACAGCCAGCCTTATGCGTTTCAAACCATAAATTTCTTAATCATAGCCTGATTTTGGCAGGACATGCTGTCTATTATATATGGATGGGGGTATTCTGACCCCCCATGATGATAGATATTGCGGGGAAAGAAGGGCCAGGTATGTTGGAATTAAACATGCTGCACCTATTGTTCCTGAAAGGGATAAGCCAAGGAGTCTGGAAGAGCCTTAATCCTATTTCCTCATTGAAAACATATACACGCTAAGCCATTTGTATATAGGCATGGGGGAGTTTGGAGGATTAGCTGTTGGCCAATTGAGCAAAAATGCCTTTCTGTACCAATTGCAGTTAATTTTTAGACTACTAATGATAACGTCAACTGCTAACCTCTAGTCTACTTTATTTACTAAGAGAATCAGTCAGTAGATAACCAATATGAACCAGCAGAGTGCCAAGATGGAAATCAAGGACAAATGGAGCCCTATAGCAAAAGGTGTGAACTGAATATTACAGAATCTGGTACTTCAGAGAGACCTTTTCTTGCAAGTGTTCCTCAGAGGTGGGGCTTCATATTATAATATAAATGTAAAGCTCCCCTTATTTTCCTTTCTACCTAAGGGTCTTCTACTTGAGATCTTCAGGAAGAGGTAAGAGAGGTGTATGACCCAACCTCAAAAAACTGTTCTTGAATTGGGTATCAGGGCCTGGCAAAGGGACAAATCAATGGCAGCCACCAAAGGCTTCCTAGAACTGCTGTGTCTTTCCTAGTAAAAAAAAATATATTACAGGCAGACATTTGAATATATTTCCTTTTTCCATTTGAATTCTGAATCACATGTGACCTATTCCATTCCACTCTGATATCACATAGGTCTTCTCCAGACTTTAGATGGCTGCTGCCTTAATCAGAAAGCTGTCTATTTGTATGTTAATGGACCCATCTTTGCTTTATAGGGCCCATGGATAGGGAAGCAGAAATCAGATGCTTTACTGCGCTGAGGCGGCTCAATTAATCTGCAATATTTTCTGTGCCAGCTTTAAACCATTTCGGCCCTAAATCCTCCTAATGAAAGAATGAGCAATGACGAAATGCTTCCTTTCATAATTCCGAGGATTGTGTCGGGCCCCTTTCAGCAAGTTCACTCACAGGAACAGAAGTGAATGCATTACTCCACAGGTGCTTTTCTCTTACACCCCCATGAACTAAGATAATCGATTACACCCCTGACCCGTGTTCTCTTCTTAGTCTTTGAACTGTACTTCACAGTAACACATTAACATAAATCGGGGATGTAGCCCAGCTGTTGGGCCCCAGTGCAAAGTATTTTATCTCCAGGGCCCCACATGCAATAACTTCATACTAGTATTCAATTCATTTGCTTACTATTGTGCAGATCTAATAAAATACTATCAAACATCCCGACTTCTCCTGTATATTCTTACTGATCTCTTATGTGGCAGGGCTCCTGGCAAGGACAAGAACCCAGATGTAACAACGCTACACCCCCATTGACTACCCCTCAGCATTAATATGGCTAAAGCTATATGTCGACATTTAGCCACCCGCAATTTGTGGTTATATTGCTGCATTAGGGCAACTCACGTGTAAGCCCAATGCTATTCAATGAGGCAAAAAGTTTCTGGCCACTTGGGATAATAACAGTCACTTTTTTTTTTCCGCATAGGAAATCATTAAGATTTCACACGTTGCATACATGGAAAGATTTTACCAAAATTTGATGGAGTTCTCAGCTCAGGAAATCTAATGATGTTCTCTTTCGACAGACCTGCGCAACCTTTTTAAAGAGAGTCTGTCAGCAGTTTTGTAGATGCTAAACTGCTGGCAGACATAGGTAGGAGGCGCTAAAGAGAGCACTATATGCATACATCCTGCTGCTTCTAGTGCTAAAAAAGTGAACTCTTAATCCCACCAGAAGTGCCACCAGGCGGGGGCCCACTGGCTGTAGTGCTTCAGGCCGGGAGTTTGAACCGCACCATAGCCCCTACTCTCTTCTTTGAGCTATAACTGTAGCGGTATGCTGATTGGATACCACAGCCATCAGTCACAGCAGAGGAATGGCTCATACACCAGGCTGGAAGAAATGCACCTTGCGGGCCCACCCCTGGTGGCAGTGCCCCTGGCTGCCCTCTAAGTTTATTTCTACAGCACTCCCAATGTACAGTATGTATGTATGACTTCCTGTCCCCATGTATGTCTGTCAGCAGTTTTTCATAGACAAAACTGCTGACAGTTTCCCTTTAGGCAAGTTTAAAGCAAGTCACCCAGCCCAAAGCAAGTTTTTGACTATACATAGCCAATGTATAGTTCACATACCTGGTTTACTATACATTGGTTATGTGCTGTACCCGAGAACAGGGTAACTGCAAGAGTGGTATGGGCAGCATGATGGCTCAGTGGTGTCTTGCAGCACTAGGGTCTTAGTGTCAAATCAGACCAAGGACAGCATCTGCATGGAGTTCTTATGTTCTCCCAGTGTTTGGGTGGGTTTCCTCCATGTACTCCGGTTTCCTCCCACACTCGAAAGACATACTGATAGGGAATTTAGATTGTGAGCTTATTGGGGGACATTGTGATGTTAATGTCTGCAAAGCGCTGTGGAATATTTCAGCGCTATATAAGTGAGCAAAAGTAAATTTTGTTTCATGTAATGTTCTGATTTACTGTATTGAACACTCAATAGTTATGTATGGATAGGTTAGGGTTAACTACCCCCTTTTAACATGCTAGGAGATGGACTTAGGCCCACCCCTAGTTCAGAAAGAGTGTGTGTACTAGAAGAGGGAAAGAGAGGAGCTCACTCCTCAGAATACTAGGCCTGAGTCCCAGAGAACCAACATCTCTGAGACATTTGCAGCAAGAGAGCCAGTGCAAAGGGATAGGTGGCCGTGCATGGGAGTGCCATGCTATCTCCCACTAGAGTCTCAGCTCATCAAATGACATGAAGTTGGAATACTCCCTTAAATTCATTTCTAAATATCTTTTGAGAGTTTAATTTTAAACGGAGTACACAAGACTGTAATATTGATAACCTATTCTTAGGATCGGTCATTGATTGCAAATCATTGGGGGTATGGCTCCTGAGAGGCCCATTGATCAGTTGTATGGATTGTTGTGCTTAGGAACAGCAAAAGGACAGCACAGCTCCATTGCCTGATAGTGGCCATAAATGGTACCGCAGCCGTGCTTTGATTTAAATGGGAGCAGCATGCCCACTACCCAGTACTAGTGGGGATGTCTAGAGTCTGACTCCCACCCGTCTCATTTTGATGACCTACAGATAGGTCATCTATATTACAGTCCTGGGAACACCCTTTAACTCCAGTCTATACAGCACACCTTTTCCTAGCAACATCTACATAATACTTATTGGGAAAGCTATAAATTTTTATTTTTTTGCCGTTTTTATGTATTTACCGAAAGAAGAAAAAAAAGACAATTTATTTTTTCCTCCCCTAAGAAAAGCGAGATAGCAGTACGATTATTAGTAAGTAATTCAATTTATTTCAGTGACCCACAGATATATAAACACATTGAAATGATTAATTACAAGCAGGAGCCATTTCAATAGAAGCCTAATCTAAATAAAGGGATTTATTTCCAAAGCTCCGAGCGTAAATCTCACTTTTCTCTTTCTCTGTTGATTCTGTTTGCCTGAAAACATTGAGAACTTCAGGTTTTGGGCCTGTACAATGAGGGACAAAATAGAAGCCTAGGAAATGAATTATCCTGGGGTTTTCAGCTAGGAAGTCAGCTTCTAGGGGTCTTTTCAAGTTATTCAATTAATTCAAGATTCCTTATGGTTTACTGAAAACCGATCCTCTCATTCAACTATTTAGAATCCCTGAGGTTGATTGTTAGCTACTTTAAAGGGGTTGTACATTTTAGTCGATCTATTTTTGCTAAAAGTGTCACCAAAAATAAAATGATCACAGGATGTCCCTCTGCTGTGACCTTCAGCAATCATCGCTAATCTGTGAGGGAACAGTGAAGCAAGTACTGAAACCCTGAGAAGCACCACCACAGGGAAAAAGAACTATTACATGGCACTCACCAAAATAAATTGACTAATCAAGTAAAACAGGGACTTGGGTCCTCCAGAGACACTTTTTGGTCCAACTAATTGATGGAAGTCACAAATGAAGGCCAATCAGATAATTCCGTTCACATCCATTGGATTAAATAAAACAAGCTTAGGGAATAACTGTGAAATTTAGGCAAATCTACAGGTTGAGTCTAGATCCATGTAGAAAACATAGTTTGTTCAATCCAGTGGTCTTCCTAGAAGAGACAGTGCCCCATAGCAAACATCAAAATGGGCTATCCTTCATGGTCCTGAGTAAAGATGAGCGAATCACTCAAAAAATACAGGTTTGATTCAGTCAAACTGGTTGACCGATTCAATTCTGATCCAAATCAATTCTACCCAAATTTAAAATGCTCCACTTGGCCTGAAAATTTGTCTATGACACTCTGAGGTCTCCTAGAACCTTTTGTTTTTCACTTTTTAATTTTTCTTTAATATTTTCTTTTCAGAATTTGCCCAAATTAAATCACCCCAAAGTTGGATTTTTTTTTTTACAAAAATCAGGTCTAATCTGTATCATTTAGAATTGATTCACTCATTCCTGAGTTATTATCTGGTGTTGGTTTCCCCCCAACCCGCTTCTTTTCCATTGAGTAGGTCAGCTACTACCCCTTGTTTGCTAACACTGCGGGTCCACTGTAGAGGTGAATACTGCAATTGTTTTCTCCATTCTGTAGTGAAGGGGATGGAAACAACCAGGGTTGGGTATGATTTCTCCAAGGCCCCATAGCATGGTCTATCTTTATGCTATATGAGTCAATATCCAAGAATAAAACTTCACTACATACAAAAACCACCATTAGATCATATAAATATTCAGTATGGTATCTTCATATAGTTTTGGAACCTCCTGAGCAGTGAGCACCACAATATGTAATGTATTCTATGGAAAAACCATGGTCCTCACCTGTTAGCTTTGGTGGTGGCATAAGATCTTGTTTCTTTATGGTTGCATACAACACTGTCCATTTCTCAGTACTGAAATAAAATTAGTTTATGAATTGTGGAAAATTGAGTTTATCTCTTAACTGGAAAACGAGACATGATAATCCAGGCCTGTGTCAGGAGGAAACTTTTACAAGTCTTTATGCTTGTAATTTCCCAGCGGGTGAGCTCATTAAGCTACAGCTCACAGGGGACACAATTCCTTATTATTGTCATTGTACAGAAGTTGTTGTGTGCATGCTTGCATGGATCACAGCACAAAAAAAAATCTTTGTAAATTTTACATTAAAAAAAGTCCTTCCGCTATGGAGGTTCTAGATGCCACTCCATTTCATAAACAGAACATTCCTTCAATCTGTTTTAAATAGGGCTTGATAAATGCTGGATTATAAAATACTCTGGATTACCAGACAGTCATAGAAAAGGATTTTAAATATAATAACAGTGACTTGTTCATAAAAATTTGTATAATTTTTTTTACATTGAAATAGGATTTATTTATTTATCTATATTTAACTCTATATCGACGTCTCTGTCTGGTCTGAATACATCCTTTTTGTACATGAAATACTTTGGGTTATGCTGGATTATGATCACCTACAGTGATACACTGTCCAAATGTAATCCTAATAAAATGTCATCATAAATTATAGGTAAATTAAAGGGAATTTGTCAGCTGTTTTAAGGTCATGCAAGTTGCAGGTCCAAAGAATCCAACTTTTCAATCCCCCATGCACCCAGTCATAAGAGCCATGGAGGTGGTTGGTTCCTGTTCAGGGGCCTCAGTGCCCTAAAGCTCTAGCGATCTCCTGAGAGCCAAGGGGAGGGACCGGGAAGAGTTTAGTGCAGAGAGTTGAGGACACTGAACAGGAAGGGACCACTTCTATGGCACTTTTGATTGTGGCACCAGGGTCATTTAAGGTCAGATTTCTTGGTATGCAACCTACATGACAATTACCCCAATCAGCAACCCTGCTGTACATTACCCTCTCCACTGCAGTGCTCATCTGCCCTCTCTAGGCCCTGAAGCTATGCACCAATTTGCAAGCGTCGCCCACCTCCACTAGCTAGCTGTCCCACAGGTGTTGGCAGGTTCCTTCTCTCTCTAAACTCTCTCTCTATGCTGCTTTCCATCCATTAACACTAACGTTCTCTGCAGCTTGGGGCGCTACACCTCAGACATGACCCCTATGTCAACGTCTGACCTTTAAGTCCTGGGTTGCTGCGTATGTGCCATAATCACCTTCACAACCTATACTTTACACTGCAATATCTCAAAACATACAGTGCATTCCTTACAATAAACAGTGCAGTTCACCTCCCTGATTTTTAGTGGCCATCAGCATCTTGCTGTCACGGCTGAGGATGGGGAAAATCCTCAGCTGTGCGATGCCAGAAGATGTTACGTGCTGCTTGACCAGGACGACAGTATTAGGGAGCAGGTCACCTCCTATCGCGTCCTTAAACTGACCCTGACTCCTATCCATATGAGTCAACCCTGAAGGTGGGAGGACTCATACACCGGATGCCTTGGGGTCCCTACTAGCCCTCAGGATTGCCCTGGAACAAGGAGCAGGGTAAGACGGCCTGTTCCTTCTGGACACGGAGGAACAGGGGTCTCACTGGCCAAGCTGCAGGGAAAGGAACATAAACAGCCTATGGATATGGCAGGAGGCTGAAAAGCACTTCCACACCTACCTGCCACAGACACACAGACTGGATCCCGTGCAATACAGCAAGTGTCCACACCCAAACACCAGTGGACACAGCACACACACAAACACACAGGAACCCAGATCCATAGGTGCATAACATAAGAAGGAAAACATCAAGTGGACATCACATAAACTTAAGAATCACAGTTTGTTTATGACCACAAGGGTGGCCCCCACTGGCAGATGGAATGCACAGGAGGCTGCTCCAGTTAAGCATGGCTGAAGCAACCCACTGAGACATGCCAAAGACAGAGGCTTTATAGGCCTAAGTGGCCACACCCACACAGACACACCCAGTGTCTCACACACACAGAAAGGGAGTTAACCCTTCCACCACCAGGGAAGGGAAAACACCACTTAAAGGGGAAGTGCACACAATACATAAAACCAAGTGCACACATACACACATATCACACACAACCGCATGCACAACATAGCAAGCTGCCATGACACAGCTCAGACTGCTATGCTGCCACATACATACTGTTGCCAGCGGCAACCACAGGTGAGGCAAATACCACAGCCCTCACCTGTGATTGACAACCAAACCAAAGACCGCTGACAACCGCATGCGGTTCAGGAGTCACGACCATAACCATGGCCGTGACACTTGCCTGAAGGTATATAACTACCAGGGTATCCCTTCTGATTACAAGTTACCTGTGGCATCACCTGTTAGGAACTACTTTGGCCATGATCAGAACCTCAAGCAGCAAACTCAGAATGTGCTACCAGACTTTCTAAATACTCCAGTTGGTAAGAAGCTAGGGCTACCCCTAGGTTTCTCACCAGAGTCCACCTTGAGCCCAGATGGACTTGGCTGAAGAGTAAGGTACCAAAAAAACTGGATTAAACCCACTAGAAGCAGACCTACCATAATGACTGGGGGTTGCAAATAGTAGTAGACAAGCAGGGTAAAAACCAGAAGAGACAAGTAATCAAAAAAACTATGGATGAGGGGGTTAATGTAGAAACAAGTCACTGTCAGAATACAAGAAGAGTCAGTAGGAGCCAAATCAGCAGACAATGGATTAATCCGGACAACAAGCCACAGTCAGATTACCAGAAATTCAAATTACGTAGTATTGAGTAGCATAAAAACAAGAGTCAGGCTACACAAAATCACAGGCAAATGGCAATCACTGAGTTGCAGACTTAAATCCCCTCATAGGTCAGAGATTGGATGATGAGCCAGGAACCTGATTGTCTCTGCTTCAAGCTTCACTGACAGGTCAACCATTCGGGGCTTGGCTGGTCAGCACGGCAACCTTTCCGAGCACAGTCATGCACAGTATCTTGGCAGGGTAAATTCCCGACATCACATATAGACATCTTCACTATGGCCATGACGTTTCTGATACCTCGCTGGCCTTCCACAGTGGCATAAGGTACATCATTTAGCACATGACGTGGCATATCAACATGGTGTCTGTTACATGGAGATATAATGAGAAAGCATGCATAAACATAACAACATAAGTGCAGAGCTGGCACGTCCCCAGCAAACAGTCACAGAAGTGCAATGGCTCAACTTGTGTGGTCACCATAACAAGGGTGATGGCAACAGAAATAACCAAAAGGTCCCATTACTTCCCTTTCAGCCCCATACTCGATGGTCATTTCTTCATAACATCTTTAATAATTAACATTATAAAGTCATTTGACAACCTTTTTACTCCACACATTGCAGGGAGGCCCCAGGGGTAGTCGGTGCCGCGTCTTACGGGTCCTGACAGCTCTTCTGAAACCATATATTTGAGTTCTCTCTTGCTCATGTGAAGCCGGCCTGTACAATATGTGAGAGTTCAGATGCACGGGTTTACTGCAGCTGTTTACTTCATAAATGGCGGCCGTCCAAATTCATGAACCAGAACGATAAGTGACAGCTCTGTTTCCTGAGAGTTCCCGCAGCTGCTCTGCGCTGGACAAAGTGGTCATTATAGGTTTCTTAACGTATGGAAAATATTGCAGCGCACATATATTTCATGGGGAAACATGTAAGATGTCAACTTCATGGACTGCCAAAAGTGACCTTATGTTAAAGGAGCGCTATCAGTCCTGTAATGAGGGGAAAGATGATACCGGGGCACCTGGAAGTACCATTACTTATCACACCTGTCCCAGGATGATGTTCCTTGCTGGCAGGGATGACATCAGGCAATAATCCCCTACTGCCCCTCTTTTAGCATGACTAAATTTATAGGTTGGGGAAATGTGACTTCTACCTTACAGGGTTTTTTGCCTTCCTCTGGATCAACTTGCAGGATAACATGCCGAACTGGATGGACAGATGTCTTTTTTTCAGCCTTATAAATTATGTTACTGTTACTATGTTAGAAGAGCTGAGTGTGTCACTGAGCAGTTTTTTACGTGTGCTGTATTATGGAATAGTATTCGCAGGTCATGTTTTAGCCATAATTTGCGACTTTTACATCTTATCAACACTTTTCTGAGGTATTGAGAAAAGCGGCGGATCAATTATAACTTGCAACAAAAACTGGCGTAAGGGTATGACCACACGGCGTGGTCGTGAGCTGTTCAGGCCATATTTTATTTAACTAATGAAGACCCCACTATATAGCCAGACTTCACAGCATTGAAGGGGCCGCACGGCCATTAACAATGAAGATTGGATATTTAGTGCGGTCTTCATCTATTAAATAAAGGACAGCTTTGGCCTAATTGGCCATGCGGTTCTCAACCTCAGTTGGCCGCTTGCCCAAATGGCTCACAACAGCGCCGTGTGGTTGTAATCTCAGGTTAAACTTAAGTCTACACCAGCTTCTGGCTGTCATAGACTTGGGTTTCTGGAGCACGAAGTGCCAGAGAAGCACCTAATTTATTACTCCAACACAGGGAGATGGCATATGGCAGTGGTCCCCAACCAGTGGCTCGGGAGACACATGTGGCTCGCAACCCCCTGTTGTGTGGCTCACCATGCAGTGTTTCTTGAGCCAATCAGAGAAAATTATTCTCGAGGCCCAAACTCCATATAATCAATAAAGTCTAATAGATTTTGATTCAAAGAAATAGACTCTAGTGAAAATGTATTGTCTTCAAAGGCAGCTCCATTTTTTTTCTCTGGACATTTGAGGCCCACTCTGGTATCAGAAAATTGGCCCACCAGACGTTCCACTGGTACTCTAGTGGGCCAATCCAATGCTGTCACTATGGGAGTCCTGAGTTATGACCACATGCCCTGGCAACTGACATTGTTGCAGACCTATCCTAGATTTACCACCAAACAGGGCCAATTTGGATGGTATAATGGTAGTGTTAAATGCCACACTGAAATATTTATTAACAAATGTTTGCAATTTCATTTTTTTTGCTTCTCCACACCATCACTGAATGTGGCTAGTGATATACAAAATTTTCGGGACCACCAGTTTTCATAAATGTCCCCCATGATCTTTAAAGTCAGAATAACTTCAGGCGGAAGGTTTATACGTCCAGTCGCCTTCTGTAAACCAAATCTCTAGAACTGCCGTTGCGGCATTTTAAGGCAACTTGGCTGCTCCCATAATAAAGTAAAAAAATAAAATGCAATGGTAGAACAAAACATTCCCTTTAAAAATAACTAACATGAGATGGAGCATTATTTTTCGGATTAACAGACCACCGCTAATGATTTGGCCTCCAAATCGAAGAAGTGCAAGAGGCCTCTTTCTGGAAAGCCAATTCGAGGTCAACAAAATAATCCTGCATGAGGGTTGGTTATCTGTCTGGGATTTCATTCTTTGGGAACAGTGTATTTTCATGCGCAAAACAGTGAATGGAAAAATATAGCGAGCATTAGCATAAAATATGCCTCGTTTATTTCTGGAAGAGGCTTTATCATAGGAAAAGATGGGCAGAAACACAAATGTATAAATATATTTTGTTAAATGAAAATATTTCCCTTTTCTTCTAGGAGTGCATGGGATTTCTGAAACCTTTTGTAATGTCAGAGCAGTTATATTTATGTAAATGTGTTTGTGTGGATGCGGCGGACTTGTTAAGGCAGGTTATTTAGGCCCGTTTTATGTTTTTTTGGGGATGATTTGCTACGTTTACAATACTGAGGTGGAACAAAGAGAAGAGATTTGAAAAAGTAGAAAATAAATAAAAAATAAAAATAAAAGAGCGAGCATTTCTGGAGCATCTTTGCCAAGAAGGTTTAGCACAAAACTTTTCTGGGATCAGTCAGTTTCTGAGCAAAACATAAAAAATAATAAGAAAAAGCTAAAAATAAATAAATACAATACTGATGTAAAAATTATTCTTCATTATTTTTTAAAGATTTATTTTGTTTTGCTCTTCCGTTGTTTAGCCTTTTTATTTTACAATTTATATTTCTTATGAAGCACCAACATATTCTACAGTGCTGTACAGAAATTGTCACTAGAGATGAGTGAATTGATTCTAAAATTTGGAAATTTCTGATTGTACTGTACCCAAATTTTCTGTGATTTGATTTGGGAAAAATCAAGGAGAAAAAAGAAGGGGGAGATAGAGAAGAGAGAGATGAGGGAGAGTGGAGAAAGAGAGTGGAGAGAACAAGAGAAGGAAGAGAGAGGAGAGAAGGCAGAGGGAAGAGAGAAGAGAGAGAAAGAGCTAGAGGAATGAGAGTAAAAAGAGGAGAAAGAACAGAGAAAAAGAGAAAAGAGGGAGAAAAGAGAAAAGAGGAGAAAAAGAGAAAAGAGAAGAAGAGAGGGAGGATAATAGGGAGAGAGGAAAAGGAAGAGACAGAGGAGAGAGAAAAGGAGAAAGGAGGGAGGACAGAGTCAAGAGGGGAGGGAGTAGAGAAAAGGGAACAAGAGGAGTGAAAGAGGAGAGAAAGAGAGAGAAGAGAAAGAGAGAAAGGATAGGGAGAAAGAGAGGAGTTAGAGAGGAGAGAAAAAGAAAAGAAAAGTCAGAGAGGAGAAAAAGAGAGGGAGAGGAGAGAGAGAAGAGAGAAAGAGAAAGAGATTAAAGAAAAAAAGAAAGAAGGGAGGATATAGTCAAGAGGGGAGGGAGTAGAGAAAAGGGAAATTAGGAGAGAAATAGAGAGAAGAGAAAGAGAAAAGAGGAAGAATAAGGAGGAGAGAGAGAGGGGGAGAGAATAAATACAGAGAGAGATGAGTGAAGACTGAGACAGGAGAGAAAGGGGAGGGAGAAAGAGAGGTGTTAGAGAGGAGAGAAAAATAAAGAAGAGTCAGAGAGGAGAAATAGAGAGAGGAGACAAACAGAGTACAGAAAGAGGAGAGAGTAAGGGGAAAGAGTGAGAGGAGACAGAGGCAACCAGAGCACTTTTAATTTGGGTTTAAAAAAAAATAAAGATTCCTATTGGCCCCAGGGCTAACTTTGGAAACCTCCCCCTCCTTGATCCAGAGACTACTATTGCAACTCTACGGCTGGCATAGTTTTTACAGTACCCGAACTTCTTGGGCCCCCAGCATGGAGTCAGCTGATTTGCTTTCATCAGGCATAGCACTGCACTATGGACTCCAGCATATCATTGGGCCTGTGCACGATGCCTGCCCTGCAGTGGGCACCTTACCCCTTCCATAGTGAACACTACCACCTCCGCTTGTATGCTGCTGCTACACTGCCAGATGTGTGTCATGTGGAGGCATGGTCCAGTGCTCGCCAATTCTTCTCCTTTTTCGCAATCCTAGATAACCCCTTTAATGAGAACCTGTCACTTTGAATATGGTGTCCGGTCTGCAGTTAGAGGTCTGTTATAGAGCAGAAGGAGCTGAGCAGATAGAAATCCAGTTTTGTGAGAAATGCTTTGTAACGCTTGTCTGAAATATATGCAAATTCCTGACTTAGGAGTCAAGTGGGTGGTCCTAATCACTGATAGACAACCATCTCTGCATGGACAGTCATATGTGGAAGGTTGTCAATCACTAATCGGACCGCCCACTGGACTCCTAAGCCTAGAATGAGCAGAAAATTACAAATTTTACAGAATTTGCTCCCACAAGAATATATATTGATCTGCTCAGCTCCTTCTGCTGAGCAGGTTTCTTCCATACTGACTGCAGATGAAATAGCATTTTCTTAGTAACAGGTTCCAGCAGAATTAAGAATTTCACTCTACAATACAGGGTTTAACTGACACAATACTGGATGCTGTATTTACACAGTTACTCTGCAACAGCGCCACTCCTATCTATGGTTAGTTTTAATATTGCAACTTAGATGGCCAGTAGAGAAGAGAATGGGACTTCAGCATGGCATAACCTCAGGAAACATATGATATTGATCACAGTATTTTTGTAAATTTGCAAGGCGTTTCGAGACCGGTCCCTTTGTCGGTCAATCACTAAAAATCATTGCAGCTTAGCCCAAGTAAAGTGAAAGAGGTTGAGCAGACACAACCAGTAGACAAGAGTGCTTCTGGAAACAAACAATGGACCCTTGTTTTCTACTTTCAGAAGACCTTTTGATATTGTCTAAGAAAATTGGCACATTTTGATAGATAATACAATATCCTTACAAAGGTATCAATAGGAAGTTCGAGACATCTCATAGAATGATACCCACCAGCACTACATCCATATCCAGGAGTATAGAAAAACTCACCTGGAGGTGGACATATGCCGCTGCCCTATAGTACTAATGCATCACTGATGAAGAATCTTCCAGATTATCAGGGACTAATATCATTAATGGCCGTTATTTATTACTGCCTTTGAGCTATTTATTTAAGGCGTCTTGTCATTTATTAGCCGATTATGATGTTTTTCACTTCTTTTCTGCATTGCTTGATTGCAGCAGCATGAAGAGGTTACGGTGGAATTTGATCTTTTAGGCTAGATACCCACAGACTTTGGATACAGCACCAATGAGCATCAGAAATTCCAAGGTTAATTTTATTAATATTTAATTAGTAGAATTAGGCTTTGTCCTGTATGTTAATCAGTAAGAATCAGACTAAGCTAGTAATATTATAGAAGATAATTACGTGTAGTTTGGTCAAAGGAGGCCCTCTACCTATACCTATAATACATAGTAGCAGGAAGGACTGGGTGATATATTGAGACTCAAAACGTCCCATGAAAAGATTTGCAAAAATTGGGGTGAATTGAGTCCTCATCGCGCAGCCCCACTCCTGTATATACATCCGATCTTGGAACAATAAAACATATCCCATCAACGAGGAACTCGGATTGAATGGTAGTTATCTCATTAATTGTTTCACTTTGCTGTGTGACTTTCCTATGGGGTTTTCTTATTAGGAGTAATTGACCAATATGTTGCACACCTGTTGCTCTGAAAGAGCACCACTGGCCCAGATGGCACCCCCAATCCAACACTTGGTGACCAAAACCTTTGAGAAGGGAAGAATTCCTTAGATTATTCATTGGGTGGTGTTATTTGGCTGCCCTGTATGACTCAGTGATGAGAGGCAGAAGCAATATTAGAATTAATGATATTTTGCGAATATTTGGGTGAATATTCGTCATATATTCGAGAATTCGTGATCTCCAATCAATATTTTCTTGATTGCAAAAATCGTCCATCGAAAAAATCACGATCAACACTACTCCTAAAGTCAAAGATATTGCAGCCTTCTTATTGGCCCACAAGCAAGAAGCAGTGAGGGATCATGGGTACTGCTAAAAACAAATCTAAATTATTCGCAATTACGAAGGTATAGCACTATATTCCAGATATTCGCGAATTCTCAAAGTGCCAATATTTGTGATAAAAATTTGCTTAGATTAGATTATTATCAACACTAGTATGACTGTATTATTTGAGCACTATGTAGCACCCTATTAAGATGGGGTATCCATACTAAGAACCGCACAGGACAGCAACAAAATTGTAGGTGCTACACACTTCAATGAGAGTTGGCCCAACCAGTCAATTTCCATAGAACCCGAAAACCATAGGTGGTGGTCCAACTATCCCCTGATGACAGATGCTTGAGGAAAGAAGAAACATCCCCCATTTTTTTGTTCTCAAGGAACATAACCCACTAGAAGTTTAGGACATTGACTTATTCCCTTCTTCCGATTGAGAACACATGCATGCTATGCCAAGAATTTATGTGTGAGGGAGGGTTGAATGAGAGCTAAGCCGACAACTATTCAAGATGTATGGCAATCTTAATTCCTTCATTCATATTCAGACCCTTGATACCTGCTTCTAGTTTTTGATTTTTGTTATGTGTAGGTGTCCATTCCAGTATCCATTCCATGGTGGCCACACACATTAGATAGCTGCCAATTTCAGCACAACCTCATGACCTTCTAAGAGTATGGCCACATGGTCAAGTTTACTGATGCAGTTTTAGGAAGCCAAAGCCAGGAGTCAATTCAAAATGAGGAGAAGTTGTATCTCTCCTTTATCCATTTATGATCCACTCCTGATTTTGCTTCCAAAACTGCATCAGGAAACCTGACTGCATGGCCATACCATTATCTGTATTCGATTTGGGACCTCCCAACCCTTCCCTAGCAACCCAATTATTTTATTCTTGGAGAGATAATTAACTGCAAGAGGTGTCTCGGCCAAAAGCTATCGAATGTGTACGGCCAGCTTAGGCAAACCAAAAAATCAGGGCAAAGGTTTCCTTGTATATTTGCATAGATAAATGAAACAGAAGTACAGCGATCATGGTTTCCTCTATGTTCCCGTACACCTTTGGGGGGGCGGGAAAAACAAGCATATTGAAGAAAACGAAATGAAGAAATGGAACTTGACGTCAGGAGAAAAATGTGGGATCAGCGTAGGCCGCGACAAAGCTTCTTTTCAGGATAAACAAATAAGAGCTGAGACAATGAGGAAGGAGCTGGCATTTCAGGAATGTGGATATTTGGAGAATTCTGGGCATGGGACAGACAGAAACATTAAACCCCCTTCCAAGGGGGAATAAGGAAGAATCAAGCCCATGTGCTTTCCCACAGTAAGAAGGAAGTCATTTTGTCTGAAGACGTGCGGAGGATGTCAGCTCAACCTTTACAAAATATGCATGTATTAAACTCATCTAGGATGGCCCCAGCCATAGAAGCTTCTACTCGTTTGCAGTATTCAGTGTATAATATATCAGGATATTGGTGGAGATTTTTTTATTTGTGCATTTCCCAGTGATGCTGAGAACTTGTCCCTTGGCCAGATGAGCCACGTCTTCCTCACAAGTTATGCAATGAGGTTAATGCACAAGCTCATTAGCATTGCTAGATTAAAATGTAACATAACCTCTATGTCATAGAGTTATGTCACTTGAAATTTGTCGTTGGATTGGTTGCTGCTGGATTATGCGATAGTCTGGATTATCAAACGCTAATAAAAAATCATAGAGACCTCATTTGTGAGGGTAAAGAACCTTAAAGGGACACTGACAGGCCCAATAAGCATATTTAGGTATATATATGACAGTACAGGTCTTATCAAGTGTATTAAAATCATCTAAGTATACCCCCTGTCCACCTTATAAATACCGAAAACTAACGTTTTATAACCTGCTTGTCTCGTCTCCAATCTGCCCAAGTAGTGGCGTTTCATCTCAAAATGCGCCCAGCCAGCGGCTCCCAACTGCCGTTCTGAAGCCCCGCCCAGCTCATCAATATTCACTTCGCTGGGCGGCGGCTACAACTCTCCCAGACTCAAGATCCTGCGCATGGCCAATTCAATCCTCTGGGCACGTCCTCCGTCTAATCTTCAGCGCATGCGCCCGGCCGGGGTCACATCGCGCCTGCGTACAGACAGTCTGCGTCTTAGAGGCCACTGCAGCCTCTGCTTTATGCGCATGCGCCGGGCACTTGAGTCGGAGAGAGTTGTAGCCGCCCCCCAGCGAAGTGAATATTGATGAGCTGGGCGGGGCTTCAGAACGGCAGTTGGGAGCGGCTGGCTGGGCGCATTTTGAGATGAAACGCCGCCCCTTGGGCAGATTGGAGACGAGACAAGCAGGTTATAAAACTTTAGTTTTCGGTATTTATAAGGTGGACAGGGGGGATACTTAGATGATTTTAATACACTTGATAAGACCTGTACTGACATATAAATACCTAAATATGCTTATTGGGCCTGTCAGTGTCCCTTTAAAGTGTTTTCTGGGATTGAGATATTGTTGGCCTGTTCTCAGGATAGGTCATTTGTATCAGATTGGTGGGGGTTGGACATCTGGCATCCCACCAATTGGCTGTTTCTGGTAGCCGCTGGTAGTGGAAAACTATACAGTGGCTCTGTCTACTGTGTAGTGGTTATGCTGGGGTACTGCAGCTCAGCTCTCATTCAAGCGAAGGGCACTGAGCGGCAGTATGCAGACACCGAAAACTGCACAAAGGATGGAACCTGTCCACTTTACAGTTTCCAGCGCTGAGGGCAAAACACATTTAAAGAAGAAGGAAAAAATAAATCCTTTGTTCCTCTGTTATGTTCTTCTCGAAAATGCATCATTCCTGGCCTAATTCTGTCAAAGAACTGGATCAAATTCTATTTAGGCTACATGCACACGAACGTGGTTTGGTTCCGCATCGGGTGCGGGCCCATTCACTTCAGTGGGGCCCCAAAAGATGCGGACAGCACTCCGTGTGCTGCCCGCAACCGTTGCTCCGTTCCGTAGCCCCGCAAAAAAATAGAACATGTCCTATTCTTGTCCGTTTTGCAGACAAGGATAGGCATTGTTACAATGGATCCTCAAAAAAAATGGTTGCCATACGGACGTAATCATTTTTTTTTTGCGGACCGCAAAACACATACGGTCATGTGCATGTAGGCTAATTATTATGGAAACCAGAGAACTCCCATGTCAGGCCTCTTGCACACGAACGTATTTTCATTCCGTGCCAGTTCCATTTTTTTTACGGACCGTATACAGAACCATTCATTTCAATGGGTCCGCAAAAAAAAAATGGAAAGTGCTCAGTGTGCATTCCGTTTCCACATATCCGTATTTCCGTTCAGCAAAAAAAATAGAACATTTCCTATTATTGTCCGCATTACGGACAGGGATAGTACTGTTCTGTTAGGAGACAGTTCCGTTCCGCAAAATACGGAATGCACACGGATGTCATCCGTATTATTTGCGGATCTGTTTCAAATGCCCTAAAGATGGAGGCCCTGGTTGAGTTTGAACTCAAGATGATGGGGCCGCAAGCCTTTGGCTTGGTCCATCAATAATCTTATAGTTAATTATAGTTTTCAATGTCCTTTCTCTTTCTGTTTTCATCTTTATCTTCGGGAAATGCCTAGAGAACTTCGAGAATCCTTCAAGTTCATTCAAAATTATAGCCTTGTTTGACACCCAACCTTCTTAACCTCTTTGTAAACCACTGGAGAGACTAATTCTCAGAGATACAGTCATAGACAGTTAAGCTTTCTCATCCAAGGAAAACTCTGAATAAAACCCATTTTCAAGCCGTTATCCGATATCTTGACCACATGTCATTTGCTGAAGCATTTACATTTTTGAGACATTAAGAAAGCTTTGATTGCATCGGGTTTGAGACTGAAGGAAACATCCATCAATCAAACCCAGCATTTCTTGAGGATTTGCCCATGGCAAGGCGCTCTGTTAAATAACATTCATTAAAGCACATCACTGTACCTATTGATACCCTAAAGGTTTGGAAAAGTCATCTAAGTTCCTTAGAAAAATGAATGCGGGAGTTTCATCCATCATACTGAGGGGGGACATGTTCTTTCCACTTAAACACTTACAGTAAAAAATCACTTTCTTAAGATGAGAACAACGCCGCCCCAGAGACCGAGTGGCTCCCTCTGTTCTCTCACTCTTAGCAAATGGGAAAATCATCCCTTTATAAATTTAGATGTAGATTTTTTAAGGACATTTTTTAACATTTCCATGAAAAAAAAAACTTGTTGTCGGGAGAATAAACGTCAAAATAATTTGTTAACGTACGTGAAGAGTGACAGTAATAAAGAAAATAGCTGGAGCGCACAATGCCGTAGAGTAATGCACTATATGTAGATTTATTAGGGGCTGGTATTGATATTGACAGGCAATTATGGCAGTAGATTGAAATTAAATTTATGAATGTAATGTCATCTATGTATTAATGCCTCACTGCTCTTCAGCGCCATTCACCTTAATGACATCATTAGCAATTAATATAATTATTAAGGAGAGGTATTCGTTTTTGGTTGAATCTGATTAAGGTATAGATGACATACCTACTATAATATACTGAACACAAAAGAAGATTAAACCAGCACTTCCATAATTAGTGTTGAAAAAAATCAAAGACCACAAAGTGGACTTCGATCCGAATTTCAGGGAAAATTTGATTCGCCGCGAAGCCGAATTTCTTTGTGCTTGTGGTAGCGAATCGATTCTCCCTGAAATGGTGTAAAAAACAAAAAAAAAAATACTCACCTCATCCATTTGCTCGTGACAGGCCGGCTGCCGCCATCTTGATTGAAGATCTCGCACAAAATCCCATGTACGGTGACGTATGACCTCACCACGTGATGACGTCAGGCTTCCACACAACCGCATAGCAGGCAAACTAATGCAATGTGAATAAAGCAAGACTGTAAGCCACACCCATAGCAGATCATGTGATGGAGGTTACCAGGTGCAAAGGAATGTTTAAATGCCAGGTAAAGGCACATTCAATACATATAAAACAAAATCACAGAAATATAGTGGCAAATATGGGGGAACTGCTCAAACCCCAAACACTGTAGTGTGTTTCTCATTGGGGGAGCAGTCCCACCGCATGTGGACCGCAGCAAACGACCATCCCCAGCAAAAAATGCGTACAATGGAGGATGCCGGTGCGGTCCACATGCACCACAAAGGCATCCTACACAAAACGGAGCATTGTGCGGTTGAAAATATAATTATATAAATCACAGAAAAAATGCACCAAACGGATATGCCACTGACTATACTAGCTAGTCGTACAAGCAGATATCAAAAGCTGAGACTTTTGCCAATATATTCCTGTCAGGAACACATCGGAGCCCATCATGCACCACGTCACGGTCTCTCAGCATGGCAAGGGTCCTACCACTACACTAACTATGGTGTGAACACGGTCTGAAGGTGATGAAATCCAGCTCACAGCCAAGCTTCCACACAACCGCAAAATTTCTGTGATTTTGTTTTATATGTATTGAATGTGCCTTTACCTGGCATTTAAACATTCTTTTGCACCTGGTAGCCTCCATCACACGGTCTGATATGGGTGTGGCTTACAGTCTGGCTTTGTTCACATTGCATTAGTTGTCCTGCTAGGCGGTTGTGTGGAAGCCTGGCTGTGAGCTGGAGTTCATCACCTTCAGACCGTGTTCACACCATAGTTAGCGTAGTGGTAGGACCCTTGCCATGCTGAGAGACCGTGACGTGGTGCATGATGGGCTCCGATGTGTTCCTGACAGGAATATATTGGCAAAAGTCTCAGCTTTTAATATCTGCTTGTATGACTAGCTAGTATAGTCAGTGGCATATCCGTTTGGTGCATTTTTTCTGTGATTTATATAATTATATTTTCATCCGCACAATGCTCTGTTTTGTGTAGGATGCCTTTGTGGTGCATGTGGACCGCACCGGCATCCTCCATTGTACGCATTTTTTGCTGGGGATGGTCGTTTGCTGTGGTCCACATGCGGTGGGGCTGCTCCCCCAATGAGAAACACGCTACAGTGTTTGGGGTTTGAGCAGTTCCCCCAAATTTGCCACTATATTTCTGTGATTTTGTTTCATCTCTTAAAGTTGCATAAAGGGGATTGTCTGCTTGGAAATACCTTTCTTTTGCCAAGAGAAGCTGATCACAGGTTGTCCTGCTGCTGTGACCCCCTGTTATTAACTGTTTGGGAACATGCTGACAAGTGTTCATTTTCTCTGCAGCACCCCAGCAGTTGAAATTAAGTATTACACCATTTCTTTTGAAAATTGTGGGCTGCACTAGTAATGCCTGGATGTTCTGGGTCCTCCAGAGTGAGAGGCCATCTTTGAAACCATTCATCTTTTGGCAAATAGATAGGGGTTCCTGAACAATGGACCCTTATTCAGTGCTTTGTGGCAAGGGGCAGGGAAATACCTTGCCTTTGTAATGCATGAGTCACACATTGTAACCGACAACCCCCCCCCCCCCCCCATGCAAAATTCTCATCCTAACTCCTTCTCTCCAGCCCTACTGTTAAAGACATAATTGGAAAACATTTTATACAGCTCTACAAAACATACAGGAGAATACAGCGCCCCAGACCTCTTACATCCAGTCGTGTCTCCTCAATGTAGACGTTCTCTTTCCTCATCTTCTCCATTCGGACCAGACCGCCATGATGATATCTTTCATCCATCTCTTGTCTCTGCAGAGTTTGACATCTTAGTTTCCTACTTTTCCATGATCCTCCCCACCTTATGAACACCCCATCCTGTGCCTGCTGTGCTCCCCAAAACTATACTGCAGAAACAGCCCCCCTGAAGATACTGGTACCATACAGATAGTGACCCCCTACAATAATTATTTGCATACAGTACCTTAAAAAATAACTACACCTAGAAAACAGTGTCCCCCAAAAATAATTGTGCTAAGCTGATACCGTGCCAGGGTGCCCCTCACAGTAACAGTGTTCCCCAAAGTCCCACCAATAGAAATAATTATCTGCCAGAGTGCACTTAGTGTTAACAGTTCCCCCAATAGTAATAATATGCCCCAGTATTTCCCAGAAGTAATAATATCCCCATAGTACCCATACTAGTAATCATGTCCCTGATAGTCCCCCAGTAGTAATAATTATCCTTATAATGTCTGCCAGTAGAAAAATGCCCTGTAATGTGTGCCAGTACAAAAAATACCCCTTTATAATGTGCACAAGCACAAAAAATACCTGCTTATAATGCATTCCAATGAAAAAAACACCTTCTTATAATGTGCACCAGTACAAAAAATGCCCCTTCTGTGTGCCATACTGAAAATGCTCCCTCTTAGTGCCCCCAGTATAGCCAATGCCCTCATAGTGCCCCCTATAATGTGTGCCAGTACAAAATGCCGCTATATAGTGCCTCCAGTAGATGCCCCCACAGTGCTACCCCCCACTGGTGGCCCTACAGCATAGTGTCAAATACAAATCTATAAACTGATATCTATGTACCTCCATGTGGCTGTTATCGATGCGGTCCAGGCCTCTTCTGGCCTGTTTCTTGAGCTGTACGCTGCCCGGGTCAGGTGATGTGCCGGTTTCTGATAAGCTACAGGCACTAAGCCCTTTGCCCCGCCGCAGCACCTAACAGTTTTACCGTCGTGGGAATAGTAATATATAATTGGTGATGCGCCACTGGTGATGAGACCACTGAGACCCCTGTAGCTACGCCCCTGACCTAATGTATTCCCTCATAGGGTGAACAAAGATAACGTCTAATCTGATGGAGAAAAATCCACAACAGCCAAAATATCAAACTGGTGAGAATTTATTAAAAAAATCAATAGCATGTCAGCAGGACCGTGCTCTACATGTCTGATGGATGGGAGTCCAGCAATGAATAACGGCCTGCAGGGGCCACCTATAGGAGGAGATAATGGTGTGGATGGCATATGTATGACAGTCTACAGAAGTTACAGAAACCAGCAGGAATATCCATTTATGGTATACTTATACTTTTTTTTTGTACAATTTCCGATTTGAATATTTGCATTTAGCAGACCCAGATCAGCTCTGCAGGGAGGTTGCACAGCCCTTTACAACCTCTCTGGGGGATGTATTCTCCCTGTAACGGGGGCTACTATGTCAGCACCAATTAAAAGCGAAATCTACAATAAATGAAAAAAAGTCTTGCATGACAAAAACAAAATAAAAAAGTAATAAAATTGCCACCACATGCCACTCCACAGCTTCCAATCCCAGCATTACTTATACATCCTGTATAAGAAAACAACTGTTATGGAAAGGGGACATAATAAATAAAAAAATAATTATGCTATTGACAGAAAGAAAGAAAAAATATCCTTTTTCTAAAAAATAAAGAACAAAGAATACTAAAATAAAAAGACATAAACCGTGTCACTAAAAAAATATGCCAAAACGATTTACATAACTGAACGGAAAAAAAAACTATGGCTTTCAAAAACACAAGTACTAAACATTTTTTAAATGCAGGGTAGTCTGAGATGAAAGTTTCGGATAAGCCCCCAAATTAACTCAAATTAAAAAATCCCCTCTTTCTCCAGCAGTCTAGTGATTGGCCGCAGGTGGCTATAAGTGAAAGGTGGATATAAGATAATTTTTTTAATTTATTTTAGCCTATGGGGTGGCTTGTCCAAGATTAATTATTTCAGACCACCCCTTTAATTGCTTTTAAATAAAAAGAAGTATGCAAATAGCAAAATCTCATGTCCGCACTGGTATTGACGGAAGAACCGGCTTCCTCTCTAAACCCTATATGTAGAATCAGAGCCCTATTTCATACACTTGCCAAAAAGTGCATTAGGAAAACAAACAAGGTCAAGTACTCAGCCCATGACAGAGGCCTTAGTTCATACAAGACATGCACAGGAATCAATTTACTAGACTTCTGTCCATCTGCAGCCATCAATCTCACATTCATCCTTACATCTGCTGGAGGTTAGGTAAGAACATAACTGTTTCCTGCTATCATTGCTGTCAGCAGCAGGAAGAATGACCTCTCATGGCCCTCAGGTGTAGACACACCATGGATTGACTTTTACGAGCCAGGCTTCAAACTAAGGTTTACAAACATAAAACATGCTAATATTTCTTTATTAGAGATGAGCGAATCACCCAAAATTAGATTTAGGTTCAATTCAGCTGAATTGCGTTCTAATCAATTCTACCTGAATCAAAAGTGTTCCAATTAGTCTTCAAAAAATGTATGACTCTCTGAGGGTCTCCTAGGACTCACCGGAATTGAATTACCAAACATTGAATTGGACAAATAGAAGAACATTTTTAATTAAAAACCTTTGCACTGACATCAAGGCTGCCTATTCTGCCTTGCTGCCCCAGCACTGCATGTGTCCATGGGCATAGCTAAAGGCTCGTGTGTCTTGCTCCAAAAGTACAACTTGAGCCCATTTCCCCAGTGCTATTTCTCCTCTGGTTGCAGCCGACCCATAACGTTCAACTTCATCAATGGAAATGTTCCCTCTAAGCATCTTTATCCTGGTGGGTCATGGTAGCATCATGTGGATAGGGGATAACTTCTAACAACCGGAATACCCCTTTCAGAGATGATGAAGACAAAAATCCATGCTACACACTCATTCCTGATCTGAGTGTGTCAAAGGTTGTCATGAGCTTTTACTTCCAGAGCCCCAATTCCTGTGCTATAGGCAGCCCCCAAATCTCAAAAAATCATTGTCAGAAGCTCCTTGTTCCTCTCCAACAACAGGAACGTTCCCGTGCAACCAGACAAAATATAAGACCTGCCCAAACAAAATGACCACTTATGAGGTACAGATTCCCAACACACATCAGGACTACAAGATCCTAGGTTACCTTTACCTGCACCACTCCAAATGTGGTCTACTTGATTATATGTACCAAATGTCCTACTGGAGTTCTCTAGCTCAGGGAAACTGGTCAAAAGCTTAGAACTTAGAATAAACTCTTGTGGCCACACAATAAATGAAGAAAGGAAAGATCTACCTGTACCAGAACATTTTTGCAGCCATGACTACTACATCTTCACAGAAAGTCTTGAGATTAAAAGTAAATTTAAAATCGAAGAAGGAGAGGATAGTCTGGGAGTGTAAGCTCATGACAAACTTTGACACACTCAAATCAGAAATATATATGTCGTATGGATTTATGTCCATCTACATCTCTTAAGAAATTTGACTCAGACCTTCTGGGTTCATCAAATTCATGGACTCGATATACACTGCCTGTCCAAAAAAAAAGTCGCCACCTGGATTTAACTAAGCAAATATTTATGAGCCTCCTATTGGATAATTACTGCATGGGCGATTATCTTTCAGCTGGCAACAAGTTATTTAACCCCAACTGGTGCAATGAGTTGCTTCTCATTTCTTAAACAACCATGTCGAAAGACATATCTCGTGGTCGTGGAAAAGATGTTAGTCTGTTTGAGAAGGGTCAAATCATTGGCATGCATCAAGCAGAGAAAACATCTAAGGAGATCGCAGAAACTACTAAAATTGGGTTAAAAACTGTCCAATGCATTATTAAAAACTGGAAGGATAATGGGGACCCATCATATTCGAGGAAGAAATGTGGCGGGAAAAAAATCCTGAATGATCGTGATGGCCGATCACTTAAACGTTTGGTGAAATCAAATCAAAGAAAAACAACAGTAGAACTCAGGGCTATGTTTAATAGTGAAAGCAAGAGCATTTCCACACGCAGAATGCAAAGGGAACTCAAGGGATTGCGACTGAACAGCTATGTAGCCGTAAGAAAACCACTAATCAGTGAGGGAAACCAGAAAAAAAGGCTTCAATTTGCTAGGGAGCATAAAGATTGGACTCTGGAGCAATGGAATAAGGTCATGTCGTCTGATGAGTCCAGATTTACCCTGTTCCAGAGTGATGGGCGCATCAGGGTAAGAAGAGAGGCAGATGAAGTGATGCCCCCATCATGCCTGTGAGGGCAGTGCTATGATCTTGGGTTGCTGGAGTTGGTCAGGTCTAGGTTCAGCAACAGTATGTGCTCCAAGAATGAGGTCAGCTGACTACCTGAACATACTGAATGACCAGGTTATTCCATCAATGGATATTTTCTTCCCTGATGGCACGGGCATATTCCAAGATGACAATGCCAGGATTCATCGGGCTCAAATTGTGAAAGAGGGGTTCAGGGAGCATGAGACATCATTTTCACACATGGATTGGCCACCACAGTGTCCAGACCTAAACCCCATTAAGAAACTTGGAGAAGGCTTTGCGCAGCAGTCAGACTCTACTATCATCAATGCAAAATCTTGGTGAAAAATGAATGCAACACTGGATGGAAATAAATCTTGTGACATTGCAGAAGCTTATCGAAACAATGCCACAGCGAATGCGTGCCGTAATCAAAGCTAAAGGCGGTCAAACAAAATATTTTTGGTGGCAACTTTTTTTTGCACGGGCAGTGTATATATCAGGGGACAGTAAAACTTTTACACTCCTTTTGTGTAACCTACCTCACTATTGCCATGTACTGTGTATATATATATATATGTATATATATATATATATATATATATATATATATAGTTTATATAGTTTGTGGGGATTCGATCTGGTAGTTAGTATAAGCGGGCGCAGTACAGAGGCAAAATACAAGTTCGTAATTCAAACTTTAGTGTTTATTCACACATGATGCCAAAAACAAATGGTCACTTTTGCAGTGTTGGTGTTACTTCACACCCAATGGCAAGTTAATATAACAAAAGTCACATTGGTGGCAGTTCACGGTGTGGGTGCTGGGTGGGTGACTATTTCCCCACGTTCCAGGCCGGGTTTTGCCAGGCATAAAACCAGCCAGCACGGCCCAGCACAGGCCTCAGATCCCAGCACACAGACCTCCTGAGCTCCACTGTCAGACGGAGGTAATCCTCTCCACCTGGCAGTGCTGGCTGGTTTTATGCCTGGCAAAACCCGGCCTGGAATGTGTGGAGAAGTCACCAACCCAGCACTTTGACTACTCCCAGTAAGAGCTGTCTCAGATCAGCTATACAGCCATGCTAAGTACCAAGGTGGAAATGCTGCCTACACATAAAAACCAGCTCTTGCTCCACCGAGGCCAGGAACCTTGGTACCTTGGACACGTACCTATCATCCACGATGATTCCTTGTACCTTTTTACTATATATATATTTATATACAGTATCTCACAAAACTGAATACATCCCTCACATTTTTGTAAATATTTTATTCTATCTTTTCATGGGACAACACTGAAGACATGACACTTTGATACAATGTAAAGTAGACAATGTACAGGGATGTACTCACTTTTGTGAGATACTGTATATAAAATATTAGGTAAAAAATACATAATAAAATTGGGTAAAAAAATTTATAATATTGGGTAATTTTCCCATTGGTATACACTTTTTGCTTCTTCTGGCCTCGGACGTCAGAATATTTTAATTATCATGTACATCTGGACTCAAGTATTTATGTGTGTATACTGGATTTAGAGGTAATTTTGCATTCACATACGAAATGTCTGCTGCTGAAGTCATTCATTTTTATGTTCCGTTTACTGATTTAGTGGAGCCATTTAAGTTCTGAAGGGTCAAGCCGTGCTAAAAACCTTCCTGTATTAACATTTTTACAATCAAAGCCCCGACATAAACAAAGTTTCACGTATGATGCAACTCTCCAAAAATCTTTCACTCGACTCTCTGTGGTTGCAACCACTTTGGCTCTGCTTCCAGCGAAGGAAAACCATTCCATCCATTAAATATTTTCATGATTTTGTTTCTAAATATGTCAGGGGAAGAAGAACATACATCTTTCGGCCGTTGAATTATCCATCGCACAGTGGGAATACCAGAATGTTCCACTATAGCAGCCAAGATTTCATGTACTGCATTGAGAGACAGTGTAAGTCAATATACACATACAGCTCCACAGGATCTCCTCAGTTTTATGGAGATACAGTAATGTGCAAAAGTTTTAGGCAGGTGTGGGAAATATGTTTTGAAGTCAAATGCTTTCTAAAGTAGATGTGTCAATAGTTTAAATTAAAATTTATGCTTCAGCAGGACAACAACCCCAAACATGCAGCCAGGAAGAACAAGGAATCCTAGAAGTGATGATATGGGCCTCACAGAGCTCTGACAACATAATCTAGACTGTCTGGGGCGACAAGAGAAAGCTCTGAGCAGGCCTACATCCACAGAAGATCAATGTTCAGTTCTCCAAGATGTTCTCCAAGACCTCCCTGCTGAGTTCCTTCAAAAACTGTATTCAAGTTTTACCTAGAAGAAGAAGATGAAGAAGGCAAAGTGTGGTCACACCAAATATTGCTTTGATTTAGATTTCTCTTTTGATTATTAATTTTACATTTTTTAATTGATAATAATAAGCTATTAACCCTTCTTTTTTTAAGGCAGTCTTACTTTGCAGCATTTTCCCCACGCCTGCCCAAACATTTTGCACAGTACTGTATGTATGATAAGACCAAGACCAAGTACCATTCATTTTAGAGACGAGTAAATAGATTCAAAAATTCGTAACTTGACCAGAAATTTCCAAAAACTTTGGATTCAAATTCAAAATTGTGGGGATTTGTGAGAATCCAGAGTATGCAAGAGATAGGTGGTGGGGGAGAGATTTGAAGGCAACCAGGACACTTGTGATTCGGGTTGAATTTATCCAGACTCAAATCGAATTTAAAACATTTCTCTTCTCTCTATTATTACTCTTTGGCACCATATGAAATGCCTGTGGTACCATGCACCACAATTGAAGGCTTGTTCACTTTGCTATTAAGGGAGGAGGAGATATTTGCTCTCCTTAAAGAGGACCTTTCACTACAATAAAAAATCTAAACTAAGCATATAGACATGGAGAGCGGCGCCCAGGGATCTCCCTGCATTTACTATTATCCCTGGGCGCTGCTCCGTTCTCCCAGTATAGGCTCCAGTATCTTCAGATTTTCGGCTCTACTGGGAGGAGCCTGCCGGCGTCTCCTTCTCCCAGGCTGTAGCGCTGGACAATCGCAGTGCTCAGCTCATAGCCTGAGAGAAAAAAAAAACTCTCATGCTATGAGCTGAGCGCTCATAGCATGAGAGGGACTTGGAGGGACCTCTTGAGATCATGACTAAGAGCCGGCTGGCTCGAAACATGTCGGTCTGACCAGGGACTTGGAGGGACCTCTTGAGATCATGACTAAGAGCCGGCTGGCTCGAAACATGTCGGTCGGACCAGGGACTTGGAGGGACCTCTTTCACTGCACGATTTTATCCCCTGCATGCAAGATTTTATCCCCTTCGTGCTGGAAATCTGTTTATCTTAATGAAGTCAAACACAGGTAGTCTGGAAGAATGTGAACAGCAACATACACCCAGGTTGTCAAAACAACAGTGGGCACTGACCAGCCAGGGAGATCCCCTCTTAAACACCTGCTAGCCAATCACAGAGTGCCATGTGTCTATTCCTCATAGGCCATATGATTATCCTAATCCCTGACACTAGTGCAGCCTTGGCTGGTCATTGATCACTTAACCCATGCCTGCCCTCTAATCTACTAGAGTTTATGTATTGGTATATTCCCCGTTAGCGGCCGGCGTAGCGAATAAGATGCTTGTAACCCTTTGAGAAACTCCTCCCAAGCGTGCACTTGGACGCTCAAGCGGCCCAGCATGGACACGCGAGCGCGTCGGTACGGACGTCGGAACCCCGTCCGCCAGCAAAGGAGTCGGAACCGAAGATTCTGCAGGCACATGTGTGACCTGTCCCGCTACTCCAATGGGGTCCCCCGCAGGCCGAGCCCCACGAGAATTCCTGGGGGCCCCAGTGGACCGCGAAACAGGAGAGGGTCTTACAGGAAGATATCAGGGTCTGGACCTCGAAACTAGACCTCAGATTGAGCCTGAGAACAGAAGATGTAATTCTCCTGTGCCTCATCCTTATAATAAAACAGGAAATCAGGGACCTCTCTGTATATAATGCTCACCAAGTGGTAATGCACACGTCACAGTTACTCCATCCTCACCTCAGCCTCATGTCTGTGGTCTAAGATGACTGACTTCAAAAGTCATTACCTTGTCTGAACTGGTGTCATGAATGACTTCACAAACATGTAATATCACTGGAATTATTCTCTGTGCGCTCCGTCAGATGTGGGACCTGGAGAGGTGAAAACAACAATGTCGGAAAACATGCTATAGTAATATAGATATTAACACAATAATATCTATCTATCGAAATGAAAAATTCTACGGCACTTCCAGATAACGTTCAAAAACAGTGTTCTTTAATTAAACAAACTTCCATGGTGGAAGATATATATATACACACACACATTATCTATCTATCTATTATCTATCTATTATCTATCTATCCATCTATCTCTCTATCTATCTCTCTATTATCTATCTATCTATTCATCTATCTATTTATCTATCTATCTATCGATCTATCTATTATCTATCTATCTATCCATCTATCCATCTATCTATCGATCTCATATCTGTTTAATATCTATATTTATCTTTTATCTATCAATCATCTATCTGTTTATCCGTCTATCTGTCAGTCTGTCTATCTGTCTCTCTATCTATAAGCATGCAATATATTGGATTGATAAATAATAAAGTATAAGAAACTTCTGAAGAAATATGTGGTAGTATAAATGAGAGGGATCCCGGAATGTGTTCAATCTACGTCTTGATTTTGCGGATCCTTATAAACAATCTCTGTATAGCCCTGCAGGTTCCAAGTGCAGGATAAAGCATCCTGGGCCGACGGGGAGACACAAATAAATGTCTTGATTAGCCGGGCCTGACACTTGCATAAACACGTGCAACCGACAGATTCCTGGCCAAACCTTATGTATAGATTTCTGCTAGGAAAGATTAGAGTAAAGGAGAAAGGGAGCAGAACTCAGAAATCAGGTTATCCGGGCAGCATTTGATACTGGAGAGCAACCACTACAGTAAATGAAAGCTTTTTTCTTCCTTTTAGCGCTTCCTGTTTTAAGGTTGGTTTTATTGATTTCTGTATTTTAATGCCGCAAGACGTTACAAGGATCACACTAAACTGTCTTCACTTTCTCCAGCGCTGATTGAGGCTTAAGATAGTTTCACCAAGAAATTATGCAGAGCCAAATCTCAAGTCAATTTGGAACATTATCTATCTATCTATCTATCTATCTATCTATCTATCTATCTATCTATCCCATATCTATCTATCTATCTATCTATCTATCTATCCCATATCTATCTATCTATCTATCTATCTATCTATCTATTATCTATCTATCTATCCCATATCTATCTATCTATCTATTATCTATCTATCTATCTATCTATCTATCTATTATCTATCATCTATTATCTATCTATCTATCTATTATCTATCTATTATCTATCTATCTATCTATCTATCTATCTATTATCTATCTATTATCTATCTATCTCTTATCTATCTATTATCTATCTATCTATCTATTATCTATCTATCTCTTATCCATCTATCTATCTATTATCTATCTATTATCTATCTATCTATTATCTATCTATCTATTATCTATCTATCTATTATCTATCTATCTATCTATCTATCTATTATCTATCTATTATCTATCTATCTATTATCTATCTATATCTATTATCTATCTATCTATCTATCTATTATCTATCTATCTATTATCTATCTATATCTATTATCTATCTATCTATCTATTATCTATCTATCTATTATCTATCTATCTATTATCTATCTATTATCTATCTATCTATCTATCTATCTATCTATCTATCATCTATCTATCTCCTATCTATCTATCTATCTATTATCTATCTATTATCTATCTATCTATTATCTATCTATTATCTATCTATCTATCTATCTATTATCTATCTATCTATCTATCTATTATCTATCTATCTATCTATCTATCTATCTATTATCTATCTCATATCTACAGGGAGTGCAGAATTATTAGGCAAGTTGTATTTTTGAGGATTAATTTTATTATTGAACAACAACCATGTTCTCAATGAACCCAAAAAACTCATTAATATCAAAGCTGAATATTTTTGGAAGTAGTTTTTAGTTTGTTTTTAGTTTTAGCTATTTTAGGGGGATATCTGTGTGTGCAGGTGACTATTACTGTGCATAATTATTAGGCAACTTAACAAAAAACAAATATATACCCATTTCAATTATTTATTTTTACCAGTGAAACCAATATAACATCTCAACATTCACAAATATACATTTCTGACATTCCAAAACAAAACAAAAACAAATCAGTGACCAATATAGCCACCTTTCTTTGCAAGGACACTCAAAAGCCTGCCATCCATGGATTCTGTCAGTGTTTTGATCTGTTCACCATCAACATTGCGTGCAGCAGCAACCACAGCCTCCCAGACACTGTTCAGAGAGGTGTACTGTTTTCCCTCCTTGTAAATCTCACATTTGATGATGGACCACAGGTTCTCAATGGGGTTCAGATCAGGTGAACAAGGAGGCCATGTCATTAGATTTTCTTCTTTTATACCCTTTCTTGCCAGCCACGCTGTGGAGTACTTGGACGCGTGTGATGGAGCATTGTCCTGCATGAAAATCATGTTTTTCTTACCTTGCAGACTTCTTCCTGTACCACTGCTTGAAGAAGGTGTCTTCCAGAAACTGGCAGTAGGACTGGGAGTTGAGCTTGACTCCATCCTTAACCCAAAAAGGCCCCACAAGCTCATCTTTGATGATACCAGCCCAAACCAGTACTCCACCTCCACCTTGCTGGCGTCTGAGTCGGACTGGAGCTCTCTGCCCTTTACCAATCCAGCCATCTGGCCCATCAAGACTCACTCTCATTTCATCAGTCCATAAAACCTTAGAAAAATCAGTCTTGAGATATTTCTTGGCCCAGTCTTGACGTTTCAGCTTGTGTGTCTTGTTCAGTGGTGGTCGTCTTTCGGCCTTTCTTACCTTGGCCATGTCTCTGAGTATTGCACACCTTGTGCTTTTGGGCACTCCAGTGATGTTGCAGCTCTGAAATATGGCCAAACTGGTGGCAAGTGGCATCTTGGCAGCTGCACGCTTGACTTTTCTCAGTTCATGGGCAGTTATTTTGCGCCTTGGTTTTTCCACACGCTTCTTGCGACCCTGTTGACTATTTTGAATGAAACGCTTGATTGTTCGATGATCACGCTTCAGAAGCTTTGCAATTTTAAGAGTGCTGCATCCCTCTGCAAGATATCTCACTATTTTTGCCTTTTCTGAGCCTGTCAAGTCCTTCTTTTGAACCATTTTGCCAAAGGAAAGGAAGTTGCCTAATAATTATGCACACCTGATATAGGGTGTTGATGTCATTAGACCACACCCCTTCTCATTACAGAGATGCACATCACCTAATATGCTTAATTGGTAGTAGGCTTTCGAGCCTATACAGCTTGGAGTAAGACAACATGCATAAAGAGGATGATGTGGTCAAAATACTCATTTGCCTAATAATTCTGCACGTAGTGTATCTATCTATCATCTATCTATCTATTATCTATCTATCTATCTATCTATCTATCTATCTATCTCATATCTATCTATCTATCTATCTATCATCTATCTATCTATTATCTATCTCATATCTATCTATCTATCTACAACATCTATTTGCTTTATTTTATAAGGAAAAATAAAAATCTTACTGCAGACATGACTTAGGCTACTTTCACACTTGCGTTGTTGGATTCCGGCAGGCAGTTCCGTCGCCGGAACAGCCTGCCGGATCCGGAAATCCATATGCAAACAGATAGCATTTGTAGACGGATCCAGATGTGGATCCGTCTCACAAATGCATTGCAATACCGAATTAGTCTCTCTGGTGTCATCTGGAAAAATGGATCCGTTATTTTATTTTTGTCAAATTTTGAAAGGTGTTCTGGAAAAAACAGATCCGTTTTTCCAGAACACTTGGTGCCGGATCTGGCATTAATGCATTTCAATGGAAAATAATGCCGATCCGGCAAGTGTTCGGGAATTTTGGACGGAGAAAATATCGCAGCATGCTGCAGTATTTTCTCCGTCCAAAAACCGTACAGTGACTGAACTGAAGACATCCTGATGCATCCTGAACGGATTGCTCTCCATTCAGAATAGAATGCATTAGGATAAAACTCAGTTCTTTTCCAGTATTGAGCCCCTAGGACGGAACTCAGTGCCGGACAAGAATAACGCTAGTGTGAAAGTACCCTTAAAGGGATTGTTTGAATTATGAAAAAATGATGCTTCAGGCAGGTATGGTCATAAGATAATAAAATAACATATAATCATCTATTTCACCCCCTGCCACTTCCAGCATCACTGCTCTGATCCTCCCTTTCTTGCTTCTCTGCAGCTCTATGTGACTGCTGCAGCCAAATACTGGTCTCAGTGGTCATGTGCTGTATACTGCTAAGGCCAGTGATTGGCTGCAGCGGTGTCCAGACCAAGAAGATGGCGTCAAGCTTTAACGGCACAGCTTTGGGTGGAATAGGTGAGATTACATTATTGTACAGTAAAGTTGATCAAAATGGACAATTCCACCCAAACTAATAATTTGTTGGAATGATAACACAGGATTGGATGATTTAACAGAATGATTTTAGCCAACAAATGGCAGATGGCCATCGTCTGTAAAGAGGTTGGCCATATTTAAAAGTTCATGACTGTAAATGGTGCAGTTGTCTAATTAAAGGTGCTATATTTCCCTTTAAATCAATTTTTCTTGATTCCATGAACCATTAATCTGCACTGCAGCCCCCCGTATCTGGAATTAGATTCCTGGATGTTTGATATTTTGCAGCTAATAATTTCTCGATGGTCTTCAGCAGGACAGTTTACATTTTTGATCCAGTAATTAGTGGTAGTGATTAGTGTTGATCGAGCACCAAAGTGCTCGGGTGCTCGGGTCGAACACCTCGGGATGCTCGGGGGCTCCCAAGCACAATGGAAGTCAATGGGAGAACCCGAGCATTAAACCAGGCACCCCCTACTCTGAAGAGGGGAGGGTGTCTGGTTCATAAGAAAAGGTCAGAAATTGATGGAAACACCACCGAAATGGTTCGGGAACAGCATAGGGGGGATGTCTGGATGCATCTTGGACTTCCAGGTCGCTGCTGGGAACGATGTTGTCCGAGTAGTACGCAGCTTTTACAGACTGACAATAATACGCACCAAACCAAAGATAAAATCGATTTTAGAGGAAACATTGTTAGGAAACATTCTTTCCTGTATATTTACTTGTATATAAAGTGCAAGTGCTGCCAAAAATTACAAGGAAGAGGCACTCCGATACAACCTGTATATCACATAAAGGAGGGCCTCATTCACATTGTGGTACAACTGTTTAGGTAGTGGGACTCCTACACTCATAAAGCCTATGCAATAAGGGAAAGGGCTGCCAAAAATTACAAGGAACCAGCACTCCAATGCACCCTTTGTTACACATAAAGGAGGGCATCATGCACACCCTTGAAAAATTATGATTGATGTCCTGCTGGTGACCCTCAAAAACATTTGGAGCAAGGGCCTGCTGATCTGACCATCTAAAACATATGGGCGAGGGCCTGCTGCCAGTTTAGTGACTATAGATAACCCGGGGCAGCTCACACGTCCTGGTGACGGCGACGATCCATTCGGATGTCTGCCCGATTAACTTTCGATGTTATTTTCAGCGCAAACCATGGTGACCACGGGCAACAGGGGAATCATGGTTGGATTCCGGAGAGGGAGCCTGAGAAACAGCAACAGCTACCACATCCAAGCAAGGCAGCATGCGCACAAATTACCTATTAGATATAATTAGGTGAGGGCCTGCAGGTGAGCTGACCCTGTAAAAGATTTTAGGTGCGGGCCTGCTGGTGAGCTGACCCTCTAAAAGGTTGTAGGTGAGGGCATGCAGGTGAGCTGACCCTCTAAAACATTAAATGCAAGGGCCTTCAGGTGAGCTGACCCTGTAATAAATGGTAGGTGAAGGCCAGCTGGTGAACTGACCCTGTAAAAAATTATATGCGAGGGCCTGCAGGTGAGCTGACCCTGTAAAACATTATATGCAAGGGCCTGCTGGTGAGCTGACCCTCTAAAAAATTACATGCGAGGGCCTGCTGGTGAGCTGACCATGTAAAACATTATATGCGAAGGGCACCTGAGCATCCCGATGTGTTCGGCCAGAGCACCCGAGCACTTTGGTGCTCAATCGACACTAATGAGCAGGTCTTAAAGGAGTTTTCCAAGATTCTTATGTTGATGACCTCTCCTCAAGATAGTAATCAATATTAAATTGGTCAGGTTATGACAACCCAGACCCCCACTGATCAGCTGTTTGTGGAGGCCGCAGTTGCTCTCATGAAAGTTCCGCCCTCTTCCTAAGCCAGTGATGTCACATATATTGGTCACATGTACCAAGCATAGTCACTATAAAATGTATGGTGCTGTGCTTGGTATGCTGTGAGGAGGCTGCAGCCCCATCAGCTAATTAGTGGGGGGTGCTAGGAGTCAGACCTCTAACGATCTGATATTGATGACCTATCCTTAGGGATGAGCGAACTCGAACTGTATAGTTCGGGTTCGTACCGAATTTTGGGGTGTCCGTGACACGGACCCGAACCCGGACATTTTCGTAAAAGTCCGGGTTCGGTGTTCGTCGCTTTCTTTGCGCTTTTGTGACGCTTTCTTGGCGCTTTTTGAAAGGCTGCAAAGCAGCCAATCAACAAGCGTCATACTACTTGCCCCAAGAGGCCATCACAGCCATGCCTACTATTGGCATGGCTGTGATTGGCCAGAGCACCATGTGACCCAGCCTCTATTTAAGCTGGAGTCACATAGCGCCGCCCGTCACTCTGCTCTGATTAGCGTAGGGAGAGGTTGCGGCTGCGACAGTAGGGCGAGATTAGGCAGATTAACTCCTCCAAAGGACTTGATTAACTGATCGATCTGCAGCTGTGGATCATTGAGCTGCTGATCCTCAATTGCTCACTGTTTTTAGGCTGCACAGACCGTTTGTCAGTCACATTTTTCTGGGGTGATCGGCGGCCATTTTGTGTCTTGTGGTGCGCCAGCACAAGCTGCGACCAAGTGCATTTAACCCTCAATGGTGTGGTTGTTTTTTGGCTAAAGCCTACATCAGGGTGAAGCTGTCACACCAAGTGCATTTAACCAGCAATAGTCTGTTCATTTTTTGGCCATATACAAAATCAGGGGCAAGCTGCGCCTGTCACCAAGTGCATTTAACCCTCAATGGTGTGGTTGTTTTTTGGCTAAAGCCTACATCAGGGTGAAGCTGTCACACCAAGTGCATTTAACCAGCAGTAGTCTGTTCATTTTTTGGCCATATACTAAATCAGGGGCAAGCTGCGCCTGTCACCAAGTGCATTTAACCCTCAATGGTGTGGTTGTTTTTTGGCTAAAGCCTACATCAGGGTGAAGCTGTCACACCAAGTGCATTTAACCAGCAATAGTCTGTTTATTTTTTGGCCATATCCCAGTCTAATTCTGTCACTAAATCCATACCGGTCACCCAGCGCCTAAATACTAGGCCTCAAATTTATATCCAGCTAAATCTGTCCCTAGTGCTGTAGCTGGGCGAGTTATTTAGTGTCCGTTCAAGCACATTTCTTGTTCTGGGTTGAAATACAATTCCCAATTTAGCAATTTCATAATTTAGTGGTTTCTGCTATATCAGAGCTATTTGAAATCTATCCCTAAAAGGGTATATAATATTCAAGGTGCACATTGGGTCATTCAGAATAACTTCACACACACCCGCTACTGTGTATTTCCAAGTCTAATTCTGGCACTAAACCCATACCTGTCACGCAGCGCCTAAATACTAGGCCTCAAATTTATATCCAGCTAAATCTGTCCCTAGTGCTGTAGCTGGGCGAGTTATTTAGTGTCCGTTCAAGCACATTTCTTGTTCTGGGTTGAAATACAATTCCCAATTTAGCAATTTCATAATTTAGTGGTTTCTGCTATATCAGAGCTATTTGAAATCTATCCCTAAAAGGGTATATAATATTCAAGGTGCACATTGGGTCATTCAGAATAACTTCACACACACCCGCTACTGTGTATTTCCAAGTCTAATTCTGTCACTAAACCCATACCTGTCACGCAGCGCCTAAATACTAGGCCTCAAATTTATATCCAGCTAAATCTGTCCCTAGTGCTGTAGCTGGGCGAGTTATTTAGTGTCCGTTCAAGCACATTTCTTGTTCTGGGTTGAAATACAATTCCCAATTTTGCAATTTCATAATTTAGTGGTTTCTGCTATATCAGAGCTATTTGAAATCTATCCCTAAAAGGGTATATAATATTCAAGGTGCACATTGGGTCATTCAGAATAACTTCACACACACCCGCTACTGTGTATTTCCAAGTCTAATTCTGGCACTAAACCCATACCTGTCACCCAGCGCCTAAATACTAGGCCTCAAATTTATATCCCGCTAAATCTGTCCTTAGTGCTGTAGCTGGGCGAGTTATTTAGTGTCCGTTCAAGCACATTTCTTGTTCTGGGTTGAAATACAATTCCCAATTTAGCAATTTCATAATTTAGTGGTTTCTGCTATATCAGAGCTATTTGAAATCTATCCCTAAAAGGGTATATAATATTCAAGGTGCACATTGGGTCATTCAGAATAACTTCACACACACCCGCTACTGTGTATTTCCAAGTCTAATTCTGGCACTAAACCCATACCTGTCACCCAGCGCCTAAATACTAGGCCTCAAATTTATATCCCGCTAAATCTGTCCTTAGTGCTGTAGCTGGGCGAGTTATTTAGTGTCCGTTCAAGCACATTTCTTGTTCTGGGTTGAAATACAATTCCCAATTTAGCAATTTCATAATTTAGTGGTTTCTGCTATATCAGAGCTATTTGAAATCTATCCCTAAAAGGGTATATAATATTCAAGGTGCACATTGGGTCATTCAGAATAACTTCACACACACCCGCTACTGTGTATTTCCAAGTCTAATTCTGGCACTAAACCCATACCTGTCACCCAGCGCCTAAATACTAGGCCTCAAATTTATATCCCGCTAAATCTGTCCTTAGTGCTGTAGCTGGGCGAGTTATTTAGTGTCCGTTCAAGCACATTTCTTGTTCTGGGTTGAAATACAATTCCCAATTTAGCAATTTCATAATTTAGTGGTTTCTGCTATATCAGAGCTATTTGAAATCTATCCCTAAAAGGGTATATAATATTCAAGGTGCACATTGGGTCATTCAGAATAACTTCACACACACCCGCTACTGTGTATTTCCAAGTCTAATTCTGGCACTAAACCCATACCTGTCACCCAGCGCCTAAATACTAGGCCTCAAATTTATATCCCGCTAAATCTGTCCTTAGTGCTGTAGCTGGGCGAGTTATTTAGTGTCCGTTCAAGCACATTTCTTGTTCTGGGTTGAAATACAATTCCCAATTTAGCAATTTCATAATTTAGTGGTTTCTGCTATATCAGAGCTATTTGAAATCTATCCCTAAAAGGGTATATAATATTCAAGGTGCACATTGGGTCATTCAGAATAACTTCACACACACCCGCTACTGTGTATTTCCAAGTCTAATTCTGGCACTAAACCCATACCTGTCACCCAGCGCCTAAATACTAGGCCTCAAATTTATATCCCGCTAAATCTCTCGTTACCGCTGTCCTGTTGTGGCTGGGAAAGTTATTTAGTGTCCGTCAAAGCACATTTTTTGTTCTGGGTTGAAATACAATTCCCAATTTAGCAATTTCATAATTTAGTCGTTTCTGCTATATCAGAGCTATTTGAAATCTATCCCTAAAAGGGTAGATCATATTGAAGGTGCACATAGGGTCATTCAGAATAACTTCACACACACGCTTCTGTGCATTTCCAAGTCTAATTCTGTCACTAAATCCATACCGGTCACCCAGCGCCTAAATACTAGGCCTCAAATTTATATCCCGCTGAATTTGAATACAATACATTGGGCCAAATAATATATTTGTTGTTGTGGTGAACCATAACAATGAGAAAAACATCTAGTAAGGGACGCGGACGTGGACATGGTCGTGGTGGTGTTAGTGGACCCTCTGGTGCTGGGAGAGGACGTGGCCGTTCTGCCACATCCACACGTCCTAGTGTACCAACTACCTCAGGTCCCAGTAGCCGCCAGAATTTACAGCGATATATGGTGGGGCCCAATGCCGTTCTAAGGATGGTAAGGCCTGAGCAGGTACAGGCATTAGTCAATTGGGTGGCCGACAGTGGATCCAGCACGTTCACATTATCTCCCACCCAGTCTTCTGCAGAAAGCGCACAGATGGCGCCTGAAAACCAACCCCATCAGTCTGTCACATCACCCCCATGCATACCAGGGAAACTGTCTCAGCCTCAAGTTATGCAGCAGTCTCTTATGCTGTTTGAAGACTCCGCTGGCAGGGTTTCCCAAGGGCATCCACCTAGCCCTTCCCCAGCGGTGAAAGACATAGAATGCACTGACGCACAACCACTTATGTTTCCTGATGATGAGGACATGGGAATACCACCTCAGCATGTCTCTGATGATGACGAAACACAGGTGCCAACTGCTGCGTCTTTCTGCAGTGTGCAGACTGAACAGGAGGTCAGGGATCAAGACTGGGTGGAAGACGATGCAGGGGACGATGAGGTCCTAGACCCCACATGGAATGAAGGTCGTGCCACTGACTTTCACAGTTCGGAGGAAGAGGCAGTGGTGAGACCGAGCCAACAGCGTAGCAAAAGAGGGAGCAGTGGGCAAAAGCAGAACACCCGCCGCCAAGAGACTCCGCCTGCTACTGACCGCCGCCATCTGGGACCGAGCACCCCAAAGGCAGCTTCAAGGAGTTCCCTGGCATGGCACTTCTTCAAACAATGTGCTGACGACAAGACCCGAGTGGTTTGCACGCTGTGCCATCAGAGCCTGAAGCGAGGCATTAACGTTCTGAACCTGAGCACAACCTGCATGACCAGGCACCTGCATGCAAAGCATGAACTGCAGTGGAGTAAACACCTTAAAACCAAGGAAGTCACTCAGGCTCCCCCTGCTACCTCTTCTGCTGCTGCCGCCTCGGCCTATTCTGCTGCTGCCGCCTCGGCCTCTTCCTCCGCCTCTGGAGGAACGTTGGCACCTGCCGCCCAGCAAACAGGGGATGTACCACCAACACCACCACCACCACCTCCGTCACCAAGCGTCTCAACCATGTCACACGCCAGCGTTCAGCTCTCCATCTCACAAACATTTGATAGAAAGCGTAAATTCCCACCTAGCCACCCTCGATCCCTGGCCCTGAATGCCAGCATTTCTAAACTACTGGCCTATGAAATGCTGTCATTTAGGCTGGTGGACACAGACAGCTTCAAACAGCTCATGTCGCTTGCTGTCCCACAGTATGTTGTTCCCAGCCGCCACTACTTCTCCAAGAGAGCCGTGCCTTCCCTGCACAACCAAGTATCCGATAAAATCAAGTGTGCACTGCGCAACGCCATCTGTGGCAAGGTCCACCTAACCACAGATACGTGGACCAGTAAGCACGGCCAGGGACGCTATATCTCCCTAACTGCACACTGGGTAAATGTAGTGGCAGCTGGGCCCCAGGCGGAGAGCTGTTTGGCGCACGTCCTTCCGCCGCCAAGGATCGCAGGGCAACATTCTTTGCCTCCTGTTGCCACCTCCTCCTTCTCGGCTTCCTCCTCCTCTTCTTCCACCTGCTCATCCAGTCAGCCACACACCTTCACCACCAACTTCAGCACAGCCCGGGGTAAACGTCAGCAGGCCATTCTGAAACTCATATGTTTGGGGGACAGGCCCCACACCGCACAGGAGTTGTGGCGGGGTATAGAACAACAGACCGACGAGTGGTTGCTGCCGGTGAGCCTCAAGCCCGGCCTGGTGGTGTGTGATAATGGGCGAAATCTCGTTGCAGCTCTGGGACTAGCCAATTTGACGCACATCCCTTGCTTGGCGCATGTGCTGAATTTGGTGGTGCAGAAGTTCATTCACAACTACCCCGACATGTCAGAGCTGCTGCATAAAGTGCGGGCCGTCTGTTCGCGCTTCCGGCGTTCACATCCTGCTGCTGCTCGCCTGTCTGCGCTACAGCGTAACTTCGGCCTTCCCGCTCACCGCCTCATATGCGACGTGCCCACCAGGTGGAACTCCACCTTGCACATGCTGGACAGACTGTGCGAGCAGCAGCAGGCCATAGTGGAGTTTCAGCTGCAGCACGCACGGGTCAGTCGCACTACAGAACAGCACCACTTCACCACCAATGACTGGGCCTCCATGCGAGACCTGTGTGCCCTGTTGCGCTGTTTCGAGTACTCCACCAACATGGCCAGTGGCGATGACACCGTTATCAGCGTTACAATACCACTTCTATGTCTCCTTTAGAAAACACTTAGGGCGATGATGGAAGAGGAGGTGGCCCAGGAGGAGGAGGAGGAGGAGGAGGAAGAGGGGTCATTTTTAGCACTTTCAGGCCAGTCTCTTCGAAGTGACTCAGAGGGAGGTTTTTGGCAACAGCAGAGGCCAGGTACAAATGTGGCCAGCCAGGGCCCACTACTGGAGGACGAGGAGGACGAGGATGAGGAGGAGGTGGAGGAGGATGAGGATGAAGCATGGTCACAGCGGGGTGGCACCCAACGCAGCTCGGGTCCATCACTGGTGCGTGGCTGGGGGGAAAGGCAGGACGATGACGATACGCCTCCCACAGAGGACAGCTTGTCCTTATCCCTGGGCAGCCTGGCACACATGAGCGACTACATGCTGCAGTGCCTGCGCAACGACAGCAGAGTTGCCCACATTTTAACCTGTGCGGACTACTGGGTTGCCACCCTGCTGGATCCACGCTACAAAGACAATGTGCCCACCTTACTTCCTGCACTGGAGCGTGATAGGAAGATGCGCGAGTACAAGCGCACGTTGGTAGACGCGCTACTGAGAGCATTCCCAAATGTCACAGGGGAACAAGTGGAAGCCCAAGGCCAAGGCAGAGGAGGAGCAAGAGGTCGCCAAGGCAGCTGTGTCACGGCCAGCTCCTCTGAGGGCAGGGTTAGCATGGCAGAGATGTGGAAAACTTTTGTCAACACGCCACAGCTAACTGCACCACCACCTGATACGCAACGTGTTAGCAGGAGGCAACATTTCACTAACATGGTGGAACAGTACGTGTGCACACCCCTCCACGTACTGACTGATGGTTCGGCCCCATTCAACTTCTGGGTCTCTAAATTGTCCACGTGGCCAGAGCTAGCCTTTTATGCCTTGGAGGTGCTGGCCTGCCCGGCAGCCAGCGTTTTGTCTGAACGTGTATTCAGCACGGCAGGGGGCGTCATTACAGACAAACGCAGCCGCCTGTCTACAGCCAATGTGGACAAGCTGACGTTCATAAAAATGAACCAGGCATGGATCCCACAGGACCTGTCCGTCCCTTGTCCAGATTAGACATTAACTACCTCCCCATAACCATATATTATTGGACTCCAGGGCACTTCCTCATTCAATCCTATTTTTATTTTCATTTTACCATTATATTGCGAGGCTACCCAAAGTTGAATGAACCTCTCCTCTGCCTGTGTGCTAGGCCTAAATATATGCCAATGGACTGTTGCAGTGGTGGCTGACATGAAGCCTGATTCTCTGCTATGACATGCAGACTAATTCTCTGCTGACATGAAGCCAGATTGTCTGTTACGGGACCTCTCTCCTCTGCCTGGGTGCTGGGCCTAAATTTATGACAATGGACTGTTGCAGTGGTGGCTGACGTGAAGCCTGATTCTCTGCTATGACATGCAGACTGATTCTCTGCTGTCATGAAGCCAGATTGTCTGTTACGGGACCTCTCTGCTCTGCCTGTGTGCTAGGCCTAAATATATGCCAATGGACTGTTGCAGTGGTGGGTGACGTGAAGCCTCATTCTCTGCTATGATATGAAGACTGATTCTCTGCTGACATGAAGCCAGATTGTCTGTTACGGGACCTTTCTCCTCTGCCTGGGTTCTGGGCCTAAATTTATGAAAATTGACTCTTACAGTGGTGGGTGACGTGAAGCCTGATTCTCTGCTATGATATGAAGACTGATTCTCTGCTGACATGAAGCCAGATTGTCTGTTACGGGACCTTTCTCCTCTGCCTGGGTTCTGGGCCTAAATTTATGAAAATTGACTCTTACAGTGGTGGGTGACGTGAAGCCTGATTCTCTGCTATGACATGCAGACTGATTCTCTGCTGACATGAAGCCAGATTGTCTGTTACGGGACCTCTCTCCTCTGCCTGTGTGCTAGGCCTAAATATATGCCAATGGACTGTTGCAGTGGTGGCTGACGTGAAGCCTCATTCTCTGCTATGACATGCAGACTAATTCTCTGCTGACATGAAGACAGATTCTCTGTTACGGGACCTCCCTCCTCTGCCTGGGTGCTGGGCCTAAATATATGCCAATGGACTGTTGCAGTGGTGGGTGACGTGAAGCCTGATTCTCTGCTATGACATGCAGACTGATTCTCTGCTGACATGAAGCCAGATTCTCTGTTACGGGACCTCTCTCCTCTGCCTGTGTGTGTGCTGGGCCTAAATATATGCCAATGGACTGTTGCAGTGGTGGCTGACGTGAAGCCTCATTCTCTGCTATGACATGCAGACTAATTCTCTGCTGACATGAAGACAGATTCTCTGTTACGGGACCTCCCTCCTCTGCCTGGGTGCTGGGCCTAAATATATGCCAATGGACTGTTGCAGTGGTGGGTGACGTGAAGCCTGATTCTCTGCTATGACATGCAGACTAATTCTCTGCTGACATGAAGACAGATTGTCTGTTACGGGACCTCTCTCCTCTGCCTGGGTGCTGGGCCTAAATATATGCCAATGGACTGTTGCAGTGGTGGGTGACGTGAAGCCTCATTCTCTGCTATGACATGCAGACTAATTCTCTGCTGACATGAAGACAGATTCTCTGTTACGGGACCTCCCTCCTCTGCCTGGGTGCTGGGCCTAAATATATGCCAATGGACTGTTGCAGTGGTGGCTGACGTGAAGCCTGATTCTCTGCTATGACATGCAGACTAATTCTCTGCTGACATGAAGACAGATTCTCTGTTACGGGATCTCTCTCCTCTGCCTGGGTGCCGGGGCCTAAATATCTGAGAATGGACTGTTCCAGTGGTGGGTGACGTGAAGCCAGATTCTCTGCTATGGGACCTCTCTCCAATTGATTTTGGTTAATTTTTATTTATTTAATTTTTATTTTAATTCATTTCCCTATCCACATTTGTTTGCAGGGGATTTACCTACATGTTGCTGCCTTTTGCAGCCCTCTAGCTCTTTCCTGGGCTGTTTTACAGCCTTTTTAGTGCCGAAAAGTTCGGGTCCCCATTGACTTCAATGGGGTTCGGGTTCGGGACGAAGTTCGGATCGGGTTCGGATCCCGAACCCGAACATTTCCGGGATGTTCGGCCGAACTTCTCGAACCTGAACATCCAGGTGTTCGCTCAACTCTACCTATCCTCAACATTTAAAGGGGTTGTCCTTGTGATTCGTTAGAATGTTCCATTATTATTATTTGTAAATCTGATTTACATATATTTTTTACCAATTTATTTATGTTTGAAGTTAATCAATCTTACTTTTACTTCCGGATCAATTGTATAATAACAAGTTTGATTGTTCGGTTTTGTCTATGTGCTTTAAGGAAACTTTGAAACGCCGCGTACGAGTTATCAATAGAATAGTCATTGTTTTTTATTCTCTCTGTGTTAACGCCTCGTCACCTGTATTTTACCCCTATTGTCCATTGGATAGCGGCTGTGCTTGGTATTGCAGCTAAGAGCCATTTACTTGAATGGGGCTGAGCTGCACTTAGGCCACGAGACCGATGAACGGGATATCACTAGCCTAGTCATATGCCGCAGTGCTCTTCAAACAGCTGATCATCGGGAGTGCCAATCTGATACTGATGATCTATTCTGAGGATAGGCCATCAATAGGGATGAGCAAATCCAGCTTTGGATCCAAGATATCCAAATATATGGGCTCGAGCGAGGGAAATTCGTTATCACTGAAGTCCCGCGGGATTTGATTTTTCAACTTGAAAATCATTTTAAAACTTGATTCTGAAGTCGGCTTCGGATTCCTGTTTAAAAAACGGTTTTCAGTTTTAAAAATCGAATGCCGAAGTTATTCACTGTATTCTCTCGAGACTTCGGTGATAACTCATTTCAACGCTCCGTAGCCCATACATTTGAATACTGATCGGAGACAAATCTCCGTACAGTATTCAAATGAAGTTTTGACTGAGGCGACTTTGGATCTAGGATCTTAATCTCACTTTGCTCAATACTAGCCATCAATATCAAAATTTCGGACAACACCTTTAAGTTCAGACAAAGCACAGAAGCACAAACAGAGCCAGGACACTTTAAGCAACCATGGGCAATCACAATCACTGAGTGGTAGTCTTAACTCCCCACCTAGCTCTGAGATTGGACGCTGAGCTAGAATCCCAGTTGGCTAACCTTCCTGCCTCACTGATAGGTTGACCAGCTGGGTCTTGACTGGTTGACATGTCAACCCTTCCAGCACAGCCATAAATGGTATCTTGGCTGGGTAAATTTCTGACAGCTGCATTATACTCCAGAGCTGCATTCACAATTCAGCCAGTTGTCATAGACATTCACAATACAGCTTGTCAATAGACATAACCTTCCCTTAATTTAGTCATCTGAGCTACATTACATTCTGGGGGAGGCAAAAGATTAATGTTTAAACCCAAGGAGTGCATTCTGAATCCTGCCTTGTGCACCATTGTTTATAGGGGGGTGCAGAGGTTGCTGTCTGAGGGGGCTTAAAGTCCACATGAGAAGACACCAGTATAAGTACTGGTATATGGAACGTGGGTTCCTGTTCAAGATTTTAAATTAAGGTTCAGGGGCTCCAAATTATGCCTCTCTTGATACCATTTTATTGACATTGCGGCATTTCAATATACCGTCAGCATGTATTATTTTCACATCATTGATGGGACGTGTACAGCTCCGGTGCTGAGTGATGGCTTTAATCTGCAGAGCTGACAGTTTCCTGCCAAACATGTAACTGTGACCCCTAATATGTCTCCAGAATCAGGCCCCTCTCATCCCATCCGCTGACTCTCTATTTATTAGAAGCTCGAATCTTCTGACACCAAGTGCATACTGTACAGCCTCCTACCTAGGTCTCAACCCAAGAATTTTGCACTTGACTTCAGAGCCCTGTTCTGACTCGGCTCAGTGACAGAAAACATAAATTATTTCTTCGGTCGAGCCACTTTTTTCAGCGCTGAGCATTGACGCGCTGTCAGAAAAATAGCAGAGACTTGTTAGAAGACCATTGAGTTTAGGAGTATATCTATAAATCCACGATGACAGTTACCTTGAGTAGTGCTTGAAATGCAGCAAAGGATCCAGATGACAAACACTGTTGTGCAATAGAGTTCCCCCGGGAGATGCGCGCCGAGAAGTATAGACAGATGCGCACCGAGAAGTAAAGACGCCACCACATTACATTGTTGTATACAAATGCAGGAGGAAGAACTTTTATTGTTGGGTGGGTGGTTTCATCGATTGAGGAGATGTTTTAAATTTAATAGTTGCAAACAATAGAAGATAAAAAGATGAAAACTTCTAAGCTCCCCCTAGTGGTGGCTGCTCATAGCCAACATTTTATCATTTCAAGTGGTGATTTACATCCTGGACATTTTTAGCAAAATATTATAATACTACAAAAGAGAAAACTGAGCAATATTCATCTTAACTATACCCTGCTGCTCCCATACCGCAGCACGTCTCCTTATGGTGGCAGACATCACTGAGTTCACAACTGAAGCCAATGGCTGGCTGCAGCAGTCACAAGTCTAAAGCCTGTATTAGACAGGCAGATAAGCAAGACATTTTTGAGAGGGAAGCATTTCCTCCTGGCAATCGCTTGCTAGCTAGCAGAGGAGGGAGGAGCGATCGCTGCAGCATGGGGAGGAGCGATCGCTATGCCATTGCTCAACCCCATACTGTCTGGTGGTTTACCGGTGGCAGATCACTATTAGAGAGCACGATCTGCCGCCGGCAAGCGCTGATTTTTAAGCATGCTTAACAATCAGATGTCCTCGATAAACTAGTTTCGTTAAACTCATCAGCAATTATCGTTCAAAATATTGTCCAGTGTGATACAGTCGAAACGTCATTGCTGGTGGCCAGGATTCATAGAGCGCCATAATTTATTTTATAGCATTTAAAGTACTCAATAATCAAAGTACTGGAAAAAACAGTACAATATTGATGACCTATCCTCAGGGTAGGTCATTAATATCAGATCAGTGGAGATCGGACTCCCAGCACCCCTCACCCATCAGCTGTTTGAAGAGACTTCAGCACTGCAGCCAACTCAGGGCAAACCAAGCACAGCGCCATGCATTTTATAGTGGCTGTGCTTGGTATTGCAATTAAACTGAGCTGCACAAAGTTTATCTGACCAATGAATGGGAAATCATTGACCTAAAAAGTGGGAACCGGAGTGCCACAGCCTCTTCAAACAGCTGATCAGCAGGGTTTCTGGAAGTTGGACCCCACTGATCAGATATTTATGACCTATCTTGAGGTTAGGTCATCAATATTTTACTATTGGAAAATCCCTACCACTGGAGGCCATCAAAATACTGATCATCAGGAACTAGGGCACAAAACTACAAAGCTATTGGCAGACTGGCAAGGTTTCTGGAACAGGTCTGTGATGCAGGTCTTATATTTTGTGCCCAGTACTCTTGGCATGTTAGCACCTGAAGAATAAGGTCCCACTGATTTTTCTTGCATTGGGGCTACAAACTATCCCCATCCAGACTGGCTTTATCCATGGCAGATTTTACAATCGTGTAGTCTATGGATGATAGTCCTTTATAAGCCGACCACCACCAATTCCCAAAACTTTTTTTTAACACATTTTGGCCCATAGAGACCAGGAAGAGGAGTGTTTCCACAAGGGAAGAGGAGGGAAGCTCTCAGAGGAGAGGAAGGTGCAGCCCATGCCTTGCTGAATTCAACAGCCCATGTGATTGCTGGCAGACTGCCATGGGCCGATATGGCGAGTGGAGACTGCATGGAGTCTAGGAATGTGGGGAACCATGCTGAAATTAGAGAGTAGTGATGCTGGTGTACTGTATAAGAATGAGGGGAGCCATGGTGAAATTAGAGAGTAGTGATGCTGGTGTACTGTATCAGAATGAGGGGAGCCATGGTGAAATTAGAGAGTAGTGATGATGGTGTACTGTATAAGAATGAGGGGAGCCATGGTGAAATTAGAGAGTAGTGATGCTGGTGTACTGTATCAGAATGAGGGGAGCCATGGTGAAATTAGAGAGTAGTGATGCTAGGGTACTGCATAAGAATGAGGGGAGCCATGCTAAAATTAGAGAGTAGTGATGCTGGTGTACTGTATCAGAATGAGGGGAGCCATGGTGAAATTAGAGAGTAGTGATGCTAGGGTACTGTATAAGAATGAGAGGTGAGCCATGGTGAAATTAGAGAGTAGTGATGCTGGTGTACTGTATAAGAATGAGGGGAGCCATGGTGAAATTAGAGAGTAGTGATGCTAGGGTACTGTATAAGAATGAGAGGTGAGCCATGGTGAAATTAGAGAGTAGTGATGCTGGTGTACTGTATAAGAATGAGGGGAGCCATGGTGAAATTAGAGAGTAGTGATGCTAGGGTACTGTATAAGAATGAGAGGTGAGCCATGGTGAAATTAGAGAGTAGTGATGATGGTGTACTGTATAAGAATGAGGGGAGCCATGGTGAAATTAGAGAGTAGTGATGCTAGGGTACTGTATAAGAATGAGAGGTGAGCCATGGTGAAATTAGAGAGTAGTGATGATGGTGTACTGTATAAGAATGACGGGGGAGCCATGGTAAAATTAGAGAGTAGTGATGCTAGGGTACTGTATAAGAATGAGAGAGGAGCCCTGATGATGTTAGAGAGTGGCGATACTAGTGTACTGTATAAGAATGAGAGAGGAGCCATGCTGATATTAGAGGGTAATGATGCTAGGGTACTGTATAAGACTGAGAGGGGAGCCATGCTGATATTAGAGGGTAATGATGCTAGGGTACTGTATCAGAATGAGGGGAGCCATGGTGAAATTAGAGAGTAGTGATGCTGGTGTACTGTATAAGAATGAGAGGGGAGCCATGATAGGGACCAAGAATTAGACACATGATAGTGAGCTATGCTGTCTCTGTAGCTCCCTCTCACTTCTATAGGAATTCTAGAAACAGTGTAGCATAGCCCTTGTGGCTTTTTCCAAAACCTCAGTCACCTGTGGCTGCTGAATAGGACAACTATTCCGATCTTACCCCTTTAATGCTCATCCTGCTTGCTTATTTCTTTGTGAGAACCAATCCTATAAAAGACCATTTTTTCTGTGCAATTTTGGTGGTCAGCTCAAAAGAGATAGATAGATGATAGATAGATAATAGATAGATCGATAAATAGATAAATAGATAGATAGATAAATAGATAGATAGATAGATAGATAGATAGAGTGACAATATATGTGTAATTGCTCACAGAATTTTTTTATGACATTATTTTAGAATGCATTAAAAATAAATTGATGGGGACATGAAAGGTTACAAACCATTTTGTTCAAATACACAATTTACACGAAGCAACAGGGTATCTGTTTCCTGTCATCTCCATCATACGTCTGCAGGCCAGGAGCCCAATTACAGTGTGATATCTAATCAATACACACCTTATTCCTAGAGCAGGAAGTAAAGGAGCAGGCCCTAGGGAGACACAGTTCAAATTACTCTGCTGTCAATTCTAGATAGCGGCTAATGATAGAATATAGTCCTGGAAAGTGGGGCGGCGCTAATTCTTTTATAGAGAATGAAGGTAAAATCGTAGATTTAGTTTGCTCTTAACCAGATGACTTAAGCTACTTTCACATCAGCATTTTTTGCGGATCCGTCATGGATCTGCAAAAACGCTTCCGTTACCATAATACATCCGCATGCATCCGTCATGAACTGATCCGATTGCATTATGTCTTCTATAGCCATGACGGATCCATCATGACCACCATTGAAAGTCTAAAGATCAATTTTTTATTTTGTCAGAGAAAACAGATCCGTCCCCATTGACTTTTATATTGTGTGTTAGGACGGATCCGTCTTGCTCTGCACCACATCGCGGACAGAAAAACGCTGCTTGCATCATTATTCTGTCCGCGATGGGAGCGCAACCAAACAGAACGGAATGCATTTTGGTGCATTCCGTTTCGTTCAGTTCAGTTTTGTCCCCATCGACAATGAATGAGGACAAAACTGAAGCGTTTTCTTCCGCTATTGAGATCCTATGACGGATCTCAATAGCGGAATTGAAAACGCTAATGGGAAAGTAGCCTAACTGGTAATAAAAAACAGTAATTATGTGATGTCATTTTTATACCGTAAATGATGTAGAAATTGAGGGTGCAGTATATACTGCTAGTTATACAGTTTGTATCATAAGTTCTGCAACTTTCTAATAGACTATGTTCTTCAATTACTCACCATCTGGAAGATCTCTTCTGTCGGCAGACGCATATTGATTCCCACATATAATGTAGTGCCCTGAGGCAGGGGTACTTTAAAGTCTGGACTTTTGTGGACATTTGCCTGTTTCCCCTATGCAAAGTCAACTCCTTACTTTATTTCACTTTAAAGGGTTAACTTGTAATGACTTAATACGGTGTAACTGCATTTTATATGTTTGTTGTGATATATATCCTGTATGGGACTGTGGAAAGGGTTAATGAACACTAAGAGACTTTGGAACTTTCTAGCTAATAATTAGAAGCTGGTAATTTTCCACAGCTACCATAAGGTTTAATGAAGAGCATGTTTTGGAGGGAAAAAAGGCATACTTGTTTACCACCAAAACCAGACAGGCTACCTTTTCAATGCCAGGTGCTGCTATGTTATATTATGTCTGAAGACTTGTTTTTGTATGGAAAAACTGCTGTGTCATTACTCATTACCATTGATTAGCATTACAGCTTTAATTTAAGTCTATGACAGACGAGAGTTGTAACATTGTATTTGTTTGTGCTGAGTTTCTCCACTCCACTCCTCCCACTAGAAGGTTCTAGTTTAGGAGACTCTGCCAGACTATTGAATGACCAAAAGAGATGCTGAGACAGGGATATTCTGCCACAGACCCTGAGCCTCCAGCCTTTGGCCAGTGTACCAGCCTTCTGAGAGAGAAAGGGACAGCTAACCCAGGCCATTCCTCAGCATTAAACCCTTCTTCTGCCAGGGAGGATACTGGAGATGCCAGCCCTATGGCTCACTTGTATTGTTTTGCAAATTAATTCCTCCATTAAAGAAGCACCCTGGTTAACTGCAGACCCTGACTCTCTTGACTTAATTCCCATTGGGGTGCGCCACACCTTACCATCTCTTCCGGAGAGCAGCAACACGTGGTGACACCTTGACGGTGTCTGGGGGACCTAGAATAGCAGGCCAGCTCTGCTGGTTAGAATGCCCCATGTAGCAGCAATCTGGTTGTGTAGCCTGGACCCCACCATTCCTTTCTAAGAGTGCAACAACTCCCTGAAGAGCCAGTGTAGAGGATGGGAGTGGTAGTCGCCCTGATGAAGTATAATGTGACGGTGTACTTCCTCAGGCCGTTGCTCCCTGGGGATCGGTGCAGTGAAATTATAGTACCGAAGAATGAGGCCAGAGTTAAACATAACAAAGTCTTTTTTACTAAGTGCAACGTCGATCTTGAAATACGTACAGCAGCAGCAGGCTTTTAGTGCAATTCTTCTTTGGCACCAGCAAGGATATGGCGGTTTAATACCCCAGACCTTGTGTACTACTATTTTTTTTCTATATGCAATGATATGTATTTATGTATTTTTATACTATGCCATTTTATCCAGCAGGGGAGGTAATAGTTGGCAATGGTTGGCAGGAACAGGGCTACAACCCTGTTCCTCTCCTTTTGGTAGGAGTGGGTTAGTCTGATTTACTACCAGGAGGTGAAAGTCCAGAGTAGTGAGTGCTAGGAGGAGAAGGGACAAAAGAGGTCCTGTTTTGATAGTGGTGGTGGTGGTGCTGGGTTAGGAAGTAGCTAGTAGAACACCCACCCCATGAATCATATATTTTCTCCTTTAAGGGAAGTTCAGGAACCAGATACCTTTCTCCTGCCAGAATGACAGCTAAGGATAGCCTCAAGTGGAGCCTTGGGATACCAGATAGCAGAGAGAACAACTGCTACATCTGCATCTACAGACACTGCTATAAGGTGAGGGACCACAGCCAAGCCATCTGTCACCCATTTCCAGATAGCGGCCTGAGGTAGGACACCATAACAAAACAAAATCATCATCAGGGCCATTACTCCTGTACCTTCTGCACTGGGCCCCACGGGGGTTCACTGCAGAGGAAAGGTGTCAACATTTGTTGCGTTATACTGTGGCAGAAATTGCTGTGGTTTTTGCTGCAGTTGTTCACTCGTGGACCTACTCGTGACTAGGCTCTGTTGAATGGACAGTGGCAACAGCTTCAAGCGGCGGCTGTCCACACACAACTACAAGAAAGGACATGGCCCTTCTTGGCACAGTTGAGGCTTTAAACAGCCAGCCTTCGATCTGCAGAGCTGTCTCCCTTTGAAGACAATGGAAGGCAGATACCATGTGGCCACTGGTAGAATTTTGCCATGGTGTTCGTGCCAAATTCAACTGGCAAATTCCACCATGTGAACAGACCCTGACAGAGCAAAAGATTTAGGTCTCTTATTTAGGTCTGCCTTCACCCAGAGCATAGATTTAGTGCATTTCATTAGCCCTGAGAATACCCTTCCCAAGGCTTGTGCAAGTATGGTGCAAGTTCCTGGATCCTTCAACCTATTGTTTATTCAAGCTGTGTACTGTTTGCATGTTATATTTGTGCACATTATTTATGTTGATCATTGTTGATCTTTTCTTTCCAAATAAAGGATGTGACTTGCATCACGGTGTTGGGACTTATTTTATTCCACATTGGGTCTTCTCGGTATACAGGATTTTAAAGGGTCACTGAGTTTTCAGAAGACTTTTAATTTTGTCCGAGACCCCCACCAATCTAAACTTTTGATATCTCTCTAAGAACAAGGAGAGAGAAGCGCTTGCATATTGCACTCGCTCTCCTTGTTCTGGCGATCAGTGGGGGGTCTCAGCACTCATACTCCCACCAATCAAAACCTTTGATATGTCTCTACGACATATCAAAAGTTTTCTAAAAACTCTGTGAACCTTTAACCTTTATGTTTTATGGCTTTAAATACTTTTTTTATTATTTTTTTTTTTAGAATTCTGATGGCGGTCTGCAAGTAGTATCCATGAGTGGACTGGGTACTTAAAGTGGCTCTGGGAAAAAACCTAATGTTGCCCCAACGTTTGTAGGCGGGTCCAAATTGACAAAAAGCGGGGCAACACAAGTAGGCAGAGACAACAGAGGTAGGCGGGGCCTGCAATACTGTAGTGGAGCAAAAAATACTGCCCCAGCAGAACTAAATACCACAGTGAAGAACAAAATACTGCCACCCTCACCACAGTATTGAACTGTATCACCATCCTGAGGACAGTGCCTAGAGGTTCTGCTCTCTCTGCATTTTCATTGACAGGGCTGGGCAATAAAAACCTCATAATGCCTGGTCCTGTCAATGAAAGTGAAGAGAGCGCGGCAGTTGCAGAGAGCAGCGACTCTAGGTGTAACGGACACGCCCCCGTTGCTCCTAGAGGCTCATTTGCATATATTAAAACATCATTTTTCTCATCAACAGTGATTGCCAGTTCACAGTGTTCAAATGCAGTCAAGGGGAGCAGGCAGTTCCGAGAACAGCCGCCGGGGGCCTTCATCGGGCTGTTCTCGGAACTGCCTGCTCCCGGTGACCGCATTTGATTTCAGACCGGCTCACGGCACAGGCACAGGTAAGGGCGTATCGCCGGCGCATCGCCGGCCGGGTGAGTCACGATGGCAGCCCGCATGTGTTCGCAAGCGAACACTGCGAACTGGCCATCACTGCTCATCAATGTGGGCACATATGAACATTAGTGATGAGGGGCAGGGGCTATATTTGAATTTGCAATATTTCACGAATATTTGGGCGAATATTCGTTATATATTCGCAAATTCGCTATCTTCGTTCATTATTTTTTATTAATGCAAAAATCGCAATGTAAAATTCACTTATTGCGCATGAGCAAAAGGGGCATGGCCTAGTTTAGAAACTATTTTCAAACTACCCAAAGTTTGAGGAGATTGGAAAACATGGTTGGCAGCAATTTTCGTGACAGTGAGGAAGAACTTCTGATCACTGTAAGTAATTTGATATTACAGCAGTGTATTTGATTACATGTCACATGCATGTCAGAACAATTGCTTTATATGCAGATAGACTGTTATAAAATATTCGCAATTGTGAAAAATCGTCACTTATGATGCAAATATTTTTTCGCAATACATACAACTTCACATTTTATCAGGTCTAAGTAGATATTACTGATTGGTGCACTAAGTACTGTTGTGACATCACAGCACTATGTCTGCAGCATGTTTGTATGAACAGCAGAGAAATATCTCTGACATGCACATTGCACATCCATTTTCCTGCCGCACACTATATACCCCCCCCCCCCCCCACACACACACACACACAAACACAGTCTATAGATTAGAGTTTGTGTCCCGTTGGTCAGGACTCAGGAGAAGCTTTATTTGTATTACCGCCAGTATTTGCGTACCATACCATCACTTCACTAGACAGGTACATCTGTGCTCAGCTGGCCAATATCCGATTGCTCAGACCCCACACACATACAATCGCAATACAATCCGATCTTATAACGGTAACATTAAATCTAATATTTCCCCTTTAAAGTCTTAAATACTTTTTGATGTTTTGTTTAGGACATTATTTTCAGTACTTGTATTAAAAAAAATTGGGATTATATGCTTGAATATTTATCCTGCAGTGCATATTGGAGCGGGGCTATGATAGGACCCGAGTCCAGTCTGAGAAGCAGAGGATTGTGAGGGAGATCCGTTTCGAGCTCTTAAGGAAGTTCAGTGGCAGGCACCCTAGGATGGCCATATTAAAGAAATGATACGATTTGAAGCGTCGGAACTCGGATCGGATCAGAGAGATCCGTGACGGAAAATGCCCAGGTACAATGCTTACATTTCTTTGTATCTCTCTCCAACACTCTGTAATGTATATATACAGTTATGAAAATAAGTATTTCATCCCTTTACAAATGATTACTTATTAACTGGTGTGACACGTAGCAAATCAGCAGGTTACATCATACATCTCTCTCTCTACCTCGCCATGAGTATTTATACACACAGCGAGGTACAGATGTATGATGTAACCGGCTGATTTTTTTGCGTTTCACACACACATAAATATGTGTACTGTATGTGTGTGTGTATATACATAAACTGCCGTCATCATTCTAAATTCCATTAAAAGGCCTTGTCCATCATTACATTTGATACATCGCCCACTTAATTTGCATTTGTTATAAGTTCTGATTTGTTTGTCTAAATTCTGAACATTGCGTGATTTCAGGGGGTTCCCGTCCCCTCCGTCCCCTGCAGGCCTTCGACAGAGGATCTGGAGGTGGTCGTGTTGTGGGAGGGAGAGCAGACAGGACCCTCCCAGCAGCATGAGACGCCACCCCCACTTGATGTGGACGAAGAGGTGGAGGTGCAAGAGGCTGGACCCTCCCAGCAGCCGGATTCCCCCCACCCAACTCCTGATGACGATGCAGAGGAGGAGGTTGTCACAAATCCCCGCCAGGAGGGTAAATATGTGCACATAGCAATATAATTCTGTATCCATGCCTCTTAATCTGAATTGCAAGTAATTTTCATATTTTTTTTATCCTAACAGTACTGATTCATTTAAAAAGAAAAATGAGGCAGATGCAGCAGAAGCACGAAGCTGGCATGCACGAGATGCGGAGGCTGATGTGCAAGCAGATGCGGAAGATGGAGGCGCTGCACCTCAAACGGATGCAGGAGATGTTGGAACTTCATGACTAACTAAAACAGTTGCCATAGAGGCATGTTTGTAAATTATTTTTTTTCAGTAACGTGTGCTTCTGTTTATTATTATTGTTTTGTTTTTGTGCAAATTTGAACTATAAGGTTGCAGTAAGGCCCCTTTAGTCCAGGATCAAACTCATCAGGATCAGGACAGACAGTAGCAGCAGCAGGTAAATGGTAATGGGGTAGTATAAGGCCTACATATAGCTCGGCCAAAATTATCAGGACAGATAGCAGCAGGTAAATGGTAACATTGTAGTATAATGCCTACACATAGCTCAGCCAAAATCATCAGGACAGACAGCAGCAGCAGGTAAATGGTAATGTTGAATTATAAGGCCTACACATATCAGCCAAAATCATCAGGACAGACAGCAGCAGCAGGTAAATGGTAATGTTGTAGTATAAGGCCTACACATAGCTTGGCCAAACTTATCAGGATAGACAGCAGCAGCATGTAAATGGTAACGGGGTAGTATAAGGCCTACACATTGCTGGCCAAAATCAGGACAGACAGCAGCAGCATGTAAATGGTAATGGCTTAGTATAAGGCCAACAGATAGCTGGGCCAAACTCAGTCAGAACAGACCGGATCCAGTTCTTTGTTTGTAGCAGGAATATATTTATAGGAATGGGCCCCCACCAGACCGGGGCAACACCAAAAATAAACTTACACACCTCTGACAGCAGCAGGTTCTTTGTCTACAGCTGAAATGTGTTCCCATGCATACAAATTGCAACATATTCATTTGACAATTTTTATTTCGAAGGATTTTTAAGGTTGTAAAGCCCACAAGAAATAATATACATATATACATATATATATATATATATATATAAAAACACATGCCACGGCACAGCCTCCTGAAAATGTGCGTTTATTCACCCCAAAGCGATGTTTCGGTCCACACAATGGGACCTTTCTCAAGCAGTGACAAAAGTGAATTGTGCCAAGTAAAAATACACCTACCTACTAACTCAGGTGATTATTTAATGAAAAGTATTAATAATTGAATTACAATTAAAGTGTTTAATTAGTATTGTGTCTAAAAATAAAAAATCCTTTTTAAAAATAAATTGACATATTAAACAATTATCCATACTGTGAAGAGATTAATAACTTCATTTAAACTATGTGAATTCATAATATGTGTTTAATTCATCAAAATTAAATTTAAAAAAAATTATGTCCAAAACCAATTGTGTCATTACAATATCAGGAGTACTTATTAAAAACATAATGGAGGGGGCCAAGAACTAACCAGCATGGATCCGATATAGTGTCTTGTTTGTTTAACAGCGCATATCGGCGCATTACTTCCGCATTACATAAATAAACATGATCGCCTCGAAGGAGTAACACACACAGGCCGCAAGTGTCCATAGACAGGGCGTTCACATGATAACAGATCACGTGTTTGCACCTGAAATTGAACACAAGCTGAACCACAAACGCATCCTGTCTATGCGGTCACATGATAGCAACCATGGAAATGAGAAGAATAACTCCCAAAATAGTGACATGGCTTCAAGAATATTATATATACCACAGTTTATATTACAAAGTGAAAAGCTGTGATTATACACTGAACAAAAATATAAACGCAACACTTTCGGTTTTGCTCCCATTTTGCATGAGCTGAACTCAAAGATCTGAAACATTTTTTACATACACAAAAGATCCATTACTCTCAAATATTGTTCACAAATCTGTCTAAATCTTTGTTAGTGAGCACTTCTCCTTTGCCGAGATAATCCATCCCACCTCACAGGTGTGGCATATCAAGGTGCTGATTAGACAGTATGAATATTGCACAGGTGTGCCTTAGACTGCTCACAATAAAAGGCCACTCTGAAATGTGCAGTTTGATCACACAGCACAAAGCCTCAGATGTCGCAACGTTTGAGGGAGCGTGCAATTGGCATGCTGACTGCAGGAATGTCTACCAGAGCTGTTGCCTGTGCAATGAATGTTCATTTGTCTACCATAAGCCGTCTCCAAAGGCGTTTCAGAGAATTTGGCAGTACATCCAACCGGCCTCACAACCGCAGACCACGTGTAACCACACCAGCCCAGGACCTCCACATCCAGCATGTTCACCTCCATGATTGTCTGAGACCAGCCACCCAGACAGCTGCAGCAACAATCAGTTTGCATAACCAAATAATTTCTGCACAAACTATCAGAAACCATCTCAGGGAAGCTCATCTGCATGCTTGTAGTCCTCATTGAGGTCTGGACCTGACTGCAGTTTGTGGGCAAATGCTCACATTCTATGGTGTCTGGCACGTTGGAGAGGCGTTCTGTTCACGGATGAGTCCCGGTTTTAACTGTTCAGGTCACATAGCAGATAGCGTGTGTGGCGTTGTGTGGATTAGCGGTTTGCTGACATCAACGTTGTGGATGGAGTGGCTCATGGTGGCGGTGGAGTTATGGTATGGGCAGGCGTATGTTATGGACAACGAACACAGGTGCATTTTATTGATGGCATTTTGAATGCACAGAGATACTGTGACGAGATCCTGAGGCCCATTGTTGTGCCATTCATCCACGACCATCACCTCATGTTGCAGCATGATAATGCACGGCCCCATATGGCAAGGATCTGTACACAATTCCTGGAAGCTGAAAGTTCTTGCATGGCCAGCATACTCACCGGACATGTCATCCATTGAGCATGTTTGGGACTCTCTGGATCGCTGTATATGACAGCACGTTCCAGTGCCTGCCAATATTCTGCAACTTCGCACAGCTAATGAAGAGTAGTGGACCAACATTTCACAGGTCAAAAATGAACAAGCTGATCAACTCTATGCGACGGAGAGGTGTTGCAGTGCGTGAGGCAAATGGTGGCCACACCAGATACTGAGTGGTTTTCTGACTTCCCCCCAGTAAGGCAAAACTGTGCACATTTCAAAGTGGCCTTTTATTGTGGGCAGTCTAAGGCACACCTGTGCAATATTCATGCTGTCTAATCAGCACCTTGATATGCCACACCTGTGAGGTGGGATGGATTAACTCGGCAAAGGAGAAGTGCTCACTAACACAGATTTAGACAGATTTGTGAACAATATTTGAGAGCAATGAGTCTTTTGTGTATTTAGAAAATGTTTCAGATCTTTGAGTTCAGCTCATGCAAAATGGGAGCAAAACCGAAAGTGCTGCGTTTATATTTTTGCTCAGTATATAAAAATGTATGTGCAAATTATCATTACATAGTTGTCAAGAAGTCACATAAAATGTAAATGTATAGATATATACATTTGGCAATAACGCTCCATTCCAAAAACCGGATTAGCACATGGATGAGTATAACGCCATTCACACCCAACCATATGGAAAGGTCAACATGGAATCCAGGAATCCTGTTTAGGACAACAGACAACACCATGTTCGAACCTAAATCCTGATAAAAACAAACAATAAAAAAAATAATAATAAACTGTAATTAGGTTCCTCAATCAGTACAATGTTAACGGCACAAGACCTTTTGACAAGGGAAGCCCACATGCGGTCCCCATCTAGTTTTAGTAAGAACCACACCAGGGCTGCCCAAAGTAAAGCTAAATTATAACATATAAAATAAAATAAAATAAAAACTTTTTGGGTGAATGAAGCGTAACACCACATTGCTGTATTTTATTTAAACAAATATATATATATAATATTGACAATATATGATGAACAGAGCACATGCGCAAAAATGAAGCATGCACACCAGTTTAAGAGAATTCTAATAATTGATAGTTGATAAAGTCCAAGGGCAAATAAGTGGTCCATGCTGGTTGTCCTCAGCAGGATCAGGACAGACAGCAGCAGCAAGTAATTGTTAAGGGTATAGTATAAGGCCTACACATAGCTCGACCAAACTCATTAGGAGCAGGACAGACAGCAGCAGGTAAATGGTAACGCTGTAGTATAAGGCCTACACCTAGCTCGACCAAACTCATCAGGAGCAGACTGCAGCAGGTAAATAGTAACACTGTAGTATAAGGCATACACATAGCTGGGCCTAACTCAGCAGGAACAGAACAAACAACAGCAGGGAAATGGTAATGCTGTAGTAGAAAGCATACACATAGCTGGGCCTAACTCATATCCTTTAGGTTCATGAAAAACGTACAGTAATCCGGTCCTATACAATGCAAATGTCTGGAGGGGGAGAAGAATGCAGGGCTTCCAGGGAGAGATGGGGTAGATAGATATATACATGTGGTCCATCCTGCTAAAATCTATCTATCTATCTACCCCATCTCTCCCTGGAAGCCCTGCATTCTTCTCCCCCTCCAGACATCTGCATTGCATAGGACGGGATTACTGTAAGTTTTTCTTGAACCTACAGGAACTGATTTTCTATGTCAAGTCCACAAAGATGAAGCAGAGCTGCATTCGTTTTGTGGGGTAAGTTTCCCGGTAGTTCTATGTAACTCGAGAACACATGGTGCCCTTAAAACAGACTACAAACTCCTCTCTGCTGGATGACAGTGGTGGTCCTTCCTGGTGCCTGTCAGCCCCTTCCTGGTGAAGTCTGAGCCGGGCTGTGTGACACTACCCCCAGTGTGTAGCCAAGCCTGGCTGCTAAAGGCTTATTCAGCAATCTGACCTGAGATCGATGATCCAACTGCGCACCAAGGACCTCGCCATCACTGAGGGAAGGGGAACTGATCCCCGCGGCAGAGCCGGGGGCCCTTCCAGATCTGGGCCGAGGCAAGTTGGATCCTCACTGGCTTCTGTGCTCAGAAGGGCAGAGGACGGCTGGGTGCTGCCGATGGCCGGAGCCCAGTGTGTGTGTGGCGCTGATCATGCATGCGTCGTGCGAGCGGCGGTAACCATGCCTCCTCACAGACAAAAGGAGGATGAGAGAGCCACTGTTAAACCCCGCCAGTCCTTCTGCCCTCTGGCTTGGAGGAATCAGCACACGGCGCAGGAGGCTGCGTTACCGCAGAAATATATATAGAAGTTAAAAAACAACGATGTTTTGGAGGCAGAGCCAAGGAGAGAGATTGACAAGGGACCCTTCAGCGCCCTGAACCGAGGGTGGGGCCCAAGAAGTCGCTGTCGATCCAGGACTCATTCATTTTGATAAATGTCAGTCTATCCACGGAGTCTGTGGACAGACGGGTCTGCTTGTTGGTGTCCACCCCACCTGCCGCTCTGAATGTCCGCTCAGACAGTATGTACTTTCAGTGCATACTGAGCGAGGTGTCCAGCCTGGCAACCCAGTACTCCATAGGGTCGTCGGTACTCATGCTGTCGCAAAGGGAATAGGACCTTTGATGACGTCACTACGTTCATGACATGGTCCGTCACATGATCCATCACCATGGATCATGTGACGGACTATGTGATGAGCGTAGTGACGTCATCAAAGGTCCTATTCTTCACAAAAGAAGACAGAAGAGATGCCGTGGATTAAGGTGAGTTAAAATACCCCTTCAGCCCTATTGTACTATGCATTCTGTATTCAGAATGCTATTATTTTCCCTTATAACAATGTTATAAGGGAAAATAATACGATCTACACAACCTTGAACCCAAACATGAACTTCTGTGAAGAAGTTCGGGTCTGGGTGCCACAGTCACTTTTTTATCACGCGCGTGCAAAACACATTGGACCCGCGTGATAAAAACTGAACAACGGAACGCAATCGCAGTCAAAACTGACTGCAATTGCGTACCTACTAGCGCGGGTTTGCCGCAATGCACCGGGACGCATCCGGACCTAATTCGGACACGCTCGTGTGAAAGAGGCCTAACACTAAAACACAGCAAAATACTTTCTTTTTTTTTTCTTCACAGACTAAACAGACAGCAAAAGGCTACACTACACTATACTGTATCTCTATCTAACCTACACTACACCCTGCACTGGAACCTATCAGCTACACTATTCACTAACTAACCTACAGTATCTACCACTAACTATCTGGATTATAAATATGAGTTATCAAATGTAATGACACAGCAATTCAGCAAAGCACAGAAATCACACTCCTCTCTCTCTCACAACTGCATATAACAGCAGAAAATGGCTGCCGGGGAGGTTCTTATATAGTAAGGGCTAGGCAACTTTCCAATTGGTTGCTAGGGAAGTTGATAAGCTCTGACAAAGATATTGCTGCCTTCTCATTGGCCCACATGCTAGAAGCAGGGAGGGACCATGTGTACTATTAAAAAAACAAAATATGAATATTTGCAATTACAAATATATAGTGCTATATTCTAAATATTTGCGAATTCTTAAAGTGCCGGTATTCTCGATAAAAATTCTCGATTAGAATATTCGCGCCCAACACTAATGAACATGGGACCAACACAGATGCCTTCAGCTGCCAAGCGCACATGTAACAGGTCAGCCAGTGTCATAGGTACAAAACTGCTGACAGATGCCCTTTAAATTCTCCAACATAATAATCATCCAATCAGGGCCGGCTCTATCATAAGGCAGCCCAAGCGGCTGCTTGAGGGCGCCGCAAACAAATAACTTACATTTACCTCCGAAGTGAGCATTTACCTTTGCCGAGCAGCCCGGCCACCCCCCACCCTCACTCTCTCTCTCTCTCTCTCTCTCTCTCTCTCTCTGTCACAGAGCGGCACGCACTCTGAGCTACGAGACCCTGGTGTATTTAAATCTCATTTAGCCTGTCTTTCAGAAAAATTTCTCCTGGGATTTGAATCCATGACTTTTCACATCAGAGGTAAGGCATTTACCCACACAGCTATGCCAGCAGTAGAGCCAATGACTTAAAAAAAATATAAGACTTCTACTGTAGATAACTTTGATACCTAGTGTACATACACATGACAGCTGCCCCAGCACACTGTGTATGGATGTAGCAGAGCTGGGTGTGTTGGGGCAATTGTCATGTGTATGGTTGTACCCTAGGTATCAAAGTTCTCTACAGTAGAAGTCTATACAGCTTTTCTAGCTGTGTGGGTAAATGCCTTGCCTCTGTTACAGAAGGTCATGGGTTTGAATCCCATCGCAAACTTTTCTGAAATACAGGCTAAATAAGAACACGAGCACCAAATCTTCAACACTAGAGGCTGCTGGGAAAATTTTTTGTTTTGTTTTTTCAAATACCGGACTGTTAGTTTACTGCCATGGGGTAGGGGGGGCTATTGGCGCCATGATACTGGCACATGGAGGGGGGAGGAGAGAGGAACTTGATACTGGCACATTAGGGGGCAGGGGGAGAGGATGTTACTATGATATTGGCACATGGAGGGGATATAAATCATGAGGGGCAGAAATGTGAAATGATGGGGGGGGGCAAGAAATTAATATGAACCATGAGGGGCAGAAATGAGAAATGTGAAATGATAGGGGGGGGAGTGAGAAATGGACATGAATCATGAGGGGCAGAAATGTGAAATGATGGGGGGAGGGGTTGTGCCAAAATGTAGATTCGCTTGTGTTGACAAAAATCCTTGCACCGACCCTGCATCCAATGGCTGCAAACTGAGGTTCCCTCTAAACTCAGCTCTTCTAGATACATCATTTGATCTTTATTTTATATGTTTTTTTCTAATATTTCCACTTGGTGCTCAGAAATATGAGTCCTCAGTCACTCGACAGTTTCTATTAAAGTGAAGCCACTGGCAGAACTTCCTAAAATACCGCTATCTTGCTTCCCGCATGCAGCTGTGTTTATGGCAGGCCGTATCATGTATGTAAATAAATTCGGATGGCGCTGGAGTTATTTTAGAACAGTCTGTGTACCACTTATCAGCTTTCTATGAGACATTGAGTTACTTTAAGAAAATGAGGAAATCACTGCTGAGCGGAGGATTCTGGGTATTGTTTGGCGGAATTGCTAGATAATAGATGGCAGTAGAGCAGCTTCTCCAGCGTCAATTAGGTCTAGGCAGAAAACTTAAATATTTCAGGTAAAAGAACATTCCTATGAATTTTTATATTTCCTGCTCCATTTTTCTTATAGTAACATATCGCGCAAGGTTTATGACAATACCAGTGACATTATGTTCTAGAACCATAAAGGTAGACCATGTAGCTGCTATGGAGCCCTTGGTGGGTGGTTCTACAGGTGAGGAAGGAAAGAGTGGTAGAGACAATGATGGTGGTAGTGGTACTCACAGTTCACGCTAGTATTCCTCACCCTGAAACTCCCTGGGCTGTGCACAGTGAATCGAAGGTGCACCATTTTTTCCTCGAAGACCTTTCTGGGGTCCTGCCTGGTGGTAGTTGGGGTTTCTTTGATGCTGAATGGTTGGCAAGGTGCGAGGCAGGAGTACAGGGGCAGGGGCTGACATATGATGCCGCCCAGTTTAATTAGGATAAATAAAGTCTTTTTTTATTGAGTAGATGTTGAGAGTTGCCGTATAAATAGCAGCTATTGGTGCAGTCCCGAGGTATATCACAGAGCTAATTTTTCCCCGATGGCTTTGTATTGGCAGCGGCAATGATGGTTTAGTAGTCTCTGTGTCTTTCTGTAGGGGCTAGAAATCTTCACCATTGACCACAGGCGTGCGAAAACTAACTGAAGTTCCCACGGTGGGCTGCAGATCATAGAACCCGATGGCAGTCCACCTCCAAGTGTTGTGGGTGCAGTACGAGGGCTTGTTTTTTGCGGGACAAGTTGTACATGACACCATTTAATATTGCATACAATGTAGTGGGAAGTGGGAAAAAATTTGAAATGGGGTGGAATTTGAAAAGAAAAAAAATGCAACAGTTTTACGGGTTTTGTTTTTTAGGTGTTCACTATGCGGTAAAACTGACTTGTGCTCTCCTTTCTTCAAATCGGTACAATTACGCCAATACCATATATGAATAGTTTTTCTTGAATTTTAATACAAAAAAAAATTTGGGGGAAAAAATTTATTTGTTCTTGTCATTGCCGTATTCTGACCTACATAACTTTTTTATAGTTATGTCTACGGAGATGTGTTTTTTTTTGAAGGACGATCTATAGTTTTTGCCAATACCATTTGGTGTGTGTATGACTTTTTGATCACTTTTCAACACTGAATCTGTCATTTAATTTTTTTTAAATATTTTAATATTAGGGCGTTTTTGTGTGCAGCGATGCCCATGATTAGAGATGAGCAAATTTCTCAAAAATTCAATTCGGACGGTTCGCCGAATTTTCCCAAAAGATTTGATCCGAATTTATTTGTGGCGAATCACATAAAAAAACGGCTATTTCCTGGCTGCAGAGAGCCTTTATAGGGGTGTAGAACACTGTGCCCTGCAGTAACATGCATAGGGAGTCTGCTGTGGTAGTGAAATAATAATGTGAGTCCATATAACATGCAGGTGGCAGGCGTCGCTCTTAGAATCACTGCACCCTTCACTTATTTGGGCAGTCACAGGGGCAAAACTGACCAAATAACTCAAGTATGAACTTAATCTTACAGGTCTATGTTAGCGCCAAGAAGAAGTGCAGTCCTTTTACACCATCGTCAGCTGATTCCACATAGATGTCTACAGAACCTGTTCTATTAAACGTTTATACAAGTAGAGCCCCCCGACAGAGTGGAGAGGGTGTCAGCAGTAAGTTTGTGTTGATGTCACTGATTATTTTGCCCTTCCTCTGATCCGTCAGAACAATAACCCACAAAAAACGGATCCTGTCTGTTCAGCATCCGCCTTCACTCGGTCAGCATTTGGTCAGTAATCCATCAGTATTGCTAATGCAAAAAAAAACCAGGAGTGGATCCAAAACAGAGATGACACGTGAATGGAATATTTACATGTCTTCTGTGTTTTGTACCCACTCCTGCTTTTGGCTTCCAAATCACAAGCCAATTCTGATGGGACCATACAGGCCTTAAAGCTGCTACATAGACAGGATCCGTTGTGTGTCTCATTTTTCCTTCCTTCTGACAGATCAGAATAGGAGTCATATAAATGATGATGTCAACCAGGCCGAAAGGCAAAATAGTGGCTCAGTCATGAAGTGGAGGGGGTAGGAACAGCATGAGAAGTCCACAGAGTGGCCCAGTGACAGAGTGGTGAGGTGGCAGCAGTATGAGGAGACCACAGAGTGGCCCAGTGACAGAGTGGTGAGGTGGCAGCAGCATGAGGAGACCACAGAATGGCCCAGTGACATAGTGGTGAGGTGGCAGCAGAATGAGGAGACCAGAAAGTAGTGATGTAGCAGCAGCTGAACGGCAATTAAGACATATATATTTTTTTCTGATTAATAAACTCTCCCCCCCCCCCCCAAAATAATCACAATTCACTGCAGAACGGCAATTAAGACGTATTCTTTTTCCTATTTCAACACCCCAAAATAAGAAATATAACAATCACAATTCACTGCATAACGGCTAATGGGAGGTAAGTATCTTTCATATTAATACACCCCGTAAATGGCTGTAGTACAATGTAACTTCACCGCGGATTGGCACTTATGACATATACAGTATTTTTTTCATTTTTTTTTCACTATTAGTACACCCCCCAAAAAAAGTAAAACAATGTAAAATCAACGCAGGACAGCTAAAAAGATGTACGTATATTTCCTATTAAGACACCCCGTAAATGGCTGTATCACACAGAATTTTCACCCCAATCACAAGCAAGGTTTGCTGGAATTAGTGATGTATCATATAGTGCAAACAACCTAAAAGCAGCAGTATAACACCAGTTTGGATCCCCAATAAGTGCAGCAAGGTATAATAGAATAGCTCCTATTATCCAGGCTGTACACTCTCCTATTGCATCCTGTTCTCTTTTTATAGAGGGGCAGCACGTGGCACTGGTGCCTTGCAGCGCTGGGGTCCAAGGTTCAAATCCGACTAAGGGCAACATCTGCATGGAGTTTGTATGTTCTCCCCGTGTTTGCGTGGGTTTTCTCTGGGTACTCCAGTTTCCTCCCACACTCCAAAGACAAACTGATAGGGAGCTTAGATTGTGAGCCCCATTGGGGACAGTTGGATGCTAATGTCTTGGAACCGAACCCGAGTTTGGTAAAAGTTTTTTTACAGTACAAATTAATTTCTGAAGTTTATTACCCGAAGTCTCATGAGACTTTGCAAAGTAATAACTTTGGCTCATCGGAGCCAATACATTCTAATACTGTACGGAACACTCGCTCCGTACAGTATTCTAACAAAGTTTTATGCAAACTGACTTCGGATGTTTCATCTGAAGTCGATTCGCTCATCCCTAGACCCGACCTTTACCGCGGATATTTGGGAAGGGGTTAATAACACACCGCGCTGTTTTGAGTGATACAAGATGAATCTTAAAAACTTCGCCGAAATTAGAGTCTTTTTGGGAAATTTGTAACAAATTTGATGTGTGTAGACCAAGGATGCCCAACTTGCGGCCCTCAAGCTGTTGCAAAACTACAACTCCCAGCATGTCTGGACAGCCTGCAGCTATTAGGGCATGCCGGGAGTTGTAGTTTTGCAACAGCTGGAGGGCCACAGATTGAACATCCCTGGTGTAGACTCAATCCACTCTGCACTAGTAGCCACATACATAGAAGATCCCCTATTTAAGACTTCTCAAAATTTAAAGATTGGATTCACAGGATGCGAAGTGTTAAATGTGTCGCTTAGAGTAAGATAAGAATTCATGTGCACATATTGTAATCGTAGCATTTCATGGCTCTTGTTAAACATTCATAAGGCGAAGGCATGGTAATATTCATAAAGTATGCAGTGTTAAATAGAGAAAGAGCCAAGATACATAATACAGAACACAAGACAATGCAATTCCATACTGTTTAAAAATAAGAAAAAGAATGATAATCAATGAAAGAAACATGATCTGGGTCAGACCGACCCAGCAAAGAACCTGAGGATGCTATATAATGGTCCAGCAGAAGACAAACCATCTGGAGCAGGAATTAGTAAATTTACTTTCTTGATTTGCATAACCTTACAGCTTGTTCTTCTTGGGTCTGCAATGTCAATGTTGAGAAGTGTATATATTGTTTATCTATAGAGTGGCTATAAGTTCTATATGGAAATGGAAAAATAAATTCTTTGAACTTAATGATTTGCTTTCTTGTTTCAGCAGCCTGTTGTATGAGATCCCATTGAGGCTGTTTGCTGAGTCTTTTTCTCCCACAGCAGATGTAATACAATGAGTTTTTGTGCTCAGTCTGAGCTTCGCTTGTTCCTACGTTCTTATTTCATTGTCATTCTTCCTTTTTTTTTTACGAGCCTCACATATGAAATACATTTCCATACAGTACAGGAGTTTACAGATTTATGTGCAAATAATGTTTGAATTTTAGGAAAAAAGAGAAGAAAAAAAATTCGGACCCATATTCTTGTGAAATTATTGGCCATTCTCTTTTTTCTAAACAGAAATAATTATCACCAAATATAAATCCTGGTGTTGTCCTCAGCTAGACTTGATCTTCATTGGGCCATTACTAGTCAGAATATTTCCTGGTTCTCATATCCAGATTGATACATTTCTCCTTGGCCGGGTCTGGCCAGGTTCTATATATCAGACACTGTTTTGGATCCTTCTGGATACTATCGTAGTCCTTTGACTAACGGACTTCTTGTGGTTAAGGAATTTTCCATAAAAACTGTGACAGTTGAAAGTAGTTGTCCACTGTGGAGGATCTCTTTCTGGTAGTAGGGTCCCCAAGCAAAATTATAGCAGGAGTAATGATATTGGAACAGTGACCTGACAATTGTGCACTACAACAAGATATGTCCAGGTGAACGAAAGCTTAAGGTGGGCATCTACATTAGATGAATGTTGGCTGAATCCACCGATTTTGTTGGGGCTGAGCAACCATCTAAGGTGCATGGGGTGTCCTGACAGAACCTGACAGCATATATCATGCAAAAGAATAGTTGGGCATGCTGGACTTAAACATGCCCAATCCTTTGTTCTCAAGGGAGGTAGGACATCGCCTGGTAGCAACTTATGGGGAACGCTCAGCAAAACTCAGCCGGCATGTGCATTGGGAGGAGGGTCAGGGGAAGTAGTTGCCAGTCCAGTGAGAGAATTGCCAGCCTTATCTTTGCCTCAGTGTGGTAGTATGTTGCAGTCCCCGTTATCAGTCTATTTAGAGGCAATGTGTAGCACTAATACATCTAGTTGTATTTTTTTCCACAGATTGCTGATAGTCGTGTCAGAGACCCGACAGACCCCATTATAGTGGTCTGGATCTATCAGGTGCCGGTAGTGTTGAGCGAATTAAAGTCAAACTAATTGACTTCGATCCAAATTTCATGAAAAATGTTATCGCGTTTAGTGGTAACTAATCAATTTTCCCTTAAAAGGCATTAAAAACAAGAAAAATACATACTCACCTAATCCATTGGTGCTCAAAGAGGCAATAGCGGCCATCTTGATTGAAGTTTCCACTGTGACAGAACGTGACGTCATCATGTCACCACACAAGATTTTGCACAGTGTCTTCAATCAAGATGCCCGCCACGACCTCTACATAATTTTTTTTTAAACCCTTATCAGTGGCGCACATAGAGAAGTAAGGGCCCCATAGCAAGGCTCAAACCAACCCCCGACACAGGACAGAAGGGTTTCCGCCTAAACTCTTTTCTATGACCCTTGTGCCATTTTCTACTGCCTCATTTGTTAAAAGTCGTTCCTTTAGAGGGTAGTGTCCTGACCAAGTTTTCACCTCTAGTAGAAGAGAAGATGATCCCAACTGGGCCCCCTCTTGCCCTGGGCACCATAGCAGTCGCGTGGTCTGCCGCTATGGTAGTTACGCCCCTGACCCTGATTAACCCCTGAAAGGCCTAAATGGTAGCCTCAGATGCGCGATCAGCAATGAACACGGCATCTGAAGGGTTCAATGACAGGAACATGCCCTCTGAGGTGCCAAGCTTGATATAGGTCTAGCAGAGCAACTGCAGCAATGAATGAGGAGATCTCTGGATCCATGGGAGGTACAGGGCTGGTTCTAGCTTTGTTAGAAAGATATTGTTATGTACTGTGCGATGTCTGATTTTGATTTTTTTCATTCATTAATGGAGTGCTAAAATTAACTAAGGAGCTGTGGAGCCCCCACGCCTTGAAGGACAGTTTGCCCCCTGAGTCCTAAGGGAAACCATTACACAAATTCAATTATGTGCACATGATGTGTGTGCCAAGCAAACTTCCAAGAATAATCCCCCTACTAGATAATGCCACGTACGTCAGCCAACAAGACAAAATGAGCCTGGCATGGGCCCTAGCTACATGTGCCCATGCAAATTTGATACGCATCTTAATCCGAGCCACCAGACAAATCTTACATTGTGTTTCCCAGCTAACAAATAAATGTTCCCAAAACCAGAGCATGTGTTATAAGTAATTCTTACGTTCACACACCATAAAAGCATTATGTCTCTCCTCTGCCGGCTCCTTCCCCGTTATTTAACAGTCCTTTCACAAAAAAATAAAAAAGTATGAGCAACGAAGAGAAAATCAGCTACAAACAAGGGTAGTGCGGGAGTCGTGGTGGTGCTCAGTACAATGAAGGTGTTCATGGCTCGGGTAAGTAATGGGATCAGGTCATTTGCAGTTAGTAGGTAGGCCAGACGTTTTAACAGCTTAGTTTACAACTGCTGATAACTTATGCAAACTGTGACACAGTTCAGCTCCACATCTCTAGTCTCTATCAGGACATTTGCTTGCAATTGGACAAATTTGTTTTTTTGCTGCTGTTAGATACGTGCAGGTGCCGCGGTCAGCTCCAAGAACGTGCTCAACCCAACAAATGCCAGCCACTCTTATTTCTAGGTCTGCTGAGCAGAGGGAACATGGGTTGTAAGGCTGAAAAAAAGACATCATCCATCCAGTTCAGCCTATTATCCTGCTATGTTGATCCAGAAGAAGGCAAAAAACCCTAGGAGACAGACTGACTCCCTACCAGAATAACTCTCTGAGAACAATAGTTTTCCAAAAGTCTACATACTGTAAAGACAACATACACATTCAACAGCCCTCATTCCCGATTCCCACATATGCATACGGTTGGGCTGGGCCAGAATGTGTTGGGGAGAGAGAAGAAAGCTGCTGCAGGACATTAGTGGAGCAATGGGAGAACAAAAGAGTTGGGCAAAAAAATGTTACTTGGCCAATCCTTCTCTCCCCCAACATCATGTATCCCAGCTCCCCATAAACATAAGACTGTTGGCCACAACCACTGTTCTCAGTGTTTTCAGCCCGAAAATACACTAATGTGTATGCAGGAGTGCACCTAGCCTTTCTGCTGCCTGAGGTGAAAATTGAAACGGCTCCCCCTGTTAAAGGCATACTGTCATACAGTTGACTATAGAGAGATGAGCACTTTCACAATGGAAGCGCTCATTTCCCATGGCCTCTTGTCTCCAGGTTTCACCACCTGAGGCAGTCGCCTCGCCTGGCCTCATTGGAGGTGCACCCCTGTGTGTATGGAGAACTTAAATTGGTTTGGTCACTTCAGCAAGCGGCATTGATCATGTAGAAAAAAGGAATACAAGACAGTTACTAATGTATTGTGATTTTCCATATTGTCTCCTTTTCTGGCTGGATTCATTTTTCCATCCCATTATACACTGCTCATTTACATGGTTACGACCGCCCTGCAATACAACAACAGGGGCTTTGCTTGCACACTATAGGAAAAAGCACTAGCCTATATGAACTCACATAGTCCCAGCCAGCAGAGAACCTTGCACTTTTTCCTATATTTTTGAACGTTACTTCAGAATGAAAATGATAGGTGGGACTATACCCCAACCCCTCTATCCAATCCCAATGCCCTTGTAATAGGCAACACTAGCACTATACATGCACAGAATCATATCATTAATCACTAATTTGAAAGCAAATTTTGGACACATTTGGCAAATTTTGAACACCAATACTTTCAGGTCAAAGGGATAGTTTAGAATTAGTTAAAAAAGGTAAAAAAAAAAGTACCACCCTTGTCCTTGGACCAAATCCAGTATTACAGCTCAACTCCTTACCTGCTATACCGGACACAGCCCATGGACAATGGTGGTCTTGTTTCTGGAAATGAAAACCTATCCTCTTTCCCAATTTTTGTACATCCCTTCAGAATGAAAATAATAGATGGGCCATACCCTAACCCCCCCCCCCCCTCATTCCCAAGGCCTTGTAGTAGGCAGCATTAGGTATGCATAGCATCAAATCAATATTGCTTGGGTTTGATGGGTCAACTAAACTAATCTTACAGCACATTTTGGACAAATTTGGCACATTTTGGACATCTATATTTTCAGGTAAAAGGGATTGCTTTCTTTTAGAAAAAAAAAAGTCTATTATTTTTTTCCTAGAAGAAGCATCACTCTTGTCCATGAGCCAATTTCAGTATTCCAGCTCAACTCCATACCTGCTATACCGGACACAGCCCATGGACAGGAGTGGCATTGATTCTGGAAAAGAAAGCATACCCTCCTTCCCAATATTTTCTAGCATTCTCCTTTAAGACTTTAACTATCTCTGAATTTGTGAACGGGAACACATGATACGCTTGAAAAATAAACTTGTCTTCCCATTCAGTTGTATTTCTCAAAGGATTATGAGCAGCTTTCCCGGGCAAGCGAGGTGATTCATGACGGTTTCCAAGTTTGAGATAGGAGGTAGAGGCATTTGATGAAGTGCTACACGTCAAAGTAATTTATTGATGCCTGACTTGGCTGCTTAGTCTGACAACTCAAGACTGCATTCCTTTCCTAGAAAAAGATATTGAGGAAGAACAAAAAATCAAGAATATGCCACAAGCCCCACATTTCAATGGTGCAGTCTGGCAAGAAGATCTGTGCCTCTGCTGCGAGCTAGTAAATACTAGGTCATTGTAAAGGCTTCTATGTGGAGTTATAAAAAAGCAATGCACCCCTTAAAAAATAATTGGAAAGAAGAACCAAAAACATGATGCAGTGCACCAGAACAGGGTCACTGCAAAGGGTTCGCTGATGTAATATTAGATTAAAGACTATGGACACCTTCGGGGGCAATTTTCTTTTATGATTGCATTTGACTCATCTTGGGCTGAAAATAATTTTTTCAATTGGCCTTTATTAAAAAAATTCAGCAGCTTTCTCATAAAGAGTAAACTTCAGACAAGCTGTGAGAATCCTACTTTCACTTTCACTTTGTGCCGGTCATCTAATAACCATATCTCTAAATTACTAATAGCTCAAAAACACGTATTTAAGCCACATTCTTATCAGTAAGATAAGAATTGAACTATAATGAGTGTTGATATGGTCAGAGATAAGGAGCCATCAGCTGAGCTGACTGACAGAACACAGTAAAAGCACAAAGCCTGCTACTAGAGAATCTCAAGGTTGTATAGAGAAGGGGGCTCAACATTTTTAGACCAATAGATTTTTAGCTGAAAATGACTACAATGCAAAAATAATAATAATAATAATAAATAAAAAAATAAAATTCCCCCCGAAGGTGTCCATAGCCTTTAAGTAGTGATGGACGAACATCGGCCGCGACGATTCGCGAACGCGCATTCACGATCAAATGTTCGCGAACCGCACATTCACGGCGGGCCCCAATTTACTTTAATGGCAGGTGAACCTGATAAACCTTCAGGTCATATTTGCAGCCAGCAAACACTTACAAATAGTCCCACAAGATGGACAGTGACATAATGATACCAGAGGGGGATCAATGGCAAAAATTCCCATAAAAAATATGTATTTTAATCAGGGGCCATTTTTATGCATCTTAAAGGGAAACTCTCAAAAATGTGCCCTTCTGGAGACTCGATTTTTTTTTTATTTCCTATCGGTTCGATGTATACAAATGTGCAGCACTCCATGTTTTTGTATCCTGCAGAGTCCATAAAAAAATGCATACGTTAACGTAATTTCTTTTTTTCTACCATGGAACTGTATGGTGAACGGACGCCACTGTACGGCATCAGTCTGAGGCATCTGTTAGCACATACATTTTTCGTATGCAGTAAATGGATGGCAAAAATAGGATGTGAACCCAGCCTTAGTGTCAGAATAAGCACCAGTGCACAGCGGAGCAGCGTGCCGGAGAGGGGAGGCCGCCATGTACTGACAGAGCGCTACCTGGTCCTGGTGGTCAGGGATGAGGACTGTGCTTCCCAAGGATCATTTTCTACTGGGAAATACAGGGCACAGTATAATACACTAGAATCTATATAATATAAACATATTAGCCCTACCCCCGAATAATAATACAATTAGGTGGTCATTTATTATATAGATGCTGTTCCTCCTCCCCAGCCATGGGCTGCATCTAGAGGCGATGCTTCTTCATGTTAATGTTTTATAAATACACTTATGAATTAGTCTGTAAACCCAAAGGGTTAGTTTGTTCATTTGTGTACCTATTTGCATTATTTTATGTACCAATGACTTTGTTTCTGCTTTGAGGTAATGCCCACCTCCCCTCTGACCTTGTTTGCATGTGACCATTTTTGTGTATATATATCCAGCAGGTTTGTCCACTCTCTATGCGATATTCTTCACCTGATGAAGGGGACCCTTTCCCCGAAACGCGTTGTGTGATTGCAATAAAAGTCTTGAAGATTCACCGTCTACCTCTGGTTGGTTCCTTGCGCCGAGGGATGTTCCTTTTCTTCCTGTCATTTTAATCCTCCGTGTGGGCCTAGGCACGCTTATCCGAGGACATCTACATCCGTGGCTGCATACCAACCTTCATATTGGGGATTAAATCATCTCCCACATGCCTACAATAGCGTTGTGCCTATAATTGCGCAACCCTGCAAGGTGAGCCTCCCAAATTGGGATTTAATCCGAATTTCCAAAAGTTTTTACCCTATGGGGCGCCCTCTCTCTTTTGTTTACACAGTAAACAACTTTCCTTTATACTGAGGCCACAAAAACTAGGCATTCACCTGACAGAAAATGCCTTTTATGCCACTGTATATAAATAAGACAAGGATCATTCTTTGTTCTGGGTGGTGGCTAATATGTGTGGGCTGGCATAAGGAAATTCAACTACACGTGGTCATCATAGGTGTTGAATTCCTCCGAGATCCATGCCTTTCATTTTTAAAAATGTGAGGTAGTCCACACTGTCGTGAGCTAGGCGAGTGCGCTTATCGGTCACGATCCCCCCTGCTGCGCTGAATGTCCTTTCGGACAGGACACTCGACGCGGGGCAAACCAAGAGTTCCATGGCAGGTCAAGCTTGCACACCCAGTAGTTAAGGGGTTCCTCGCTCCTCAGAGCGTCCACATCGGCCGTTAACCCGATGTAGTTGGACACCTGTCGGTCTAGGCGTTCCCTGAGGCTGGATCCGGAGGGTGGCTGTCGATGGATTGGCTGCAAGAATGATCTCATATCCGAAGTGACCAACACATCTTCAAACCGACCTCTTTTTGCAGGCGATGTAGGATTGGTACCCGCACCTTTTTCGCTGTGGGTGGAAATTACTCTGCCAGTGCCAGCAACAGCAGAATGCAGCATCTCTCGCAGCAAGGCCTGGAAATGCTGCATTCTGTCAGCCCTCTGTGATGCTAGTAACATGTCCGCTATTTTGTGTTTGTACAGGGGGTCTAAGTAATTTGCCACCCAGTACATGTCCTTGACCTTTATGCTTTTTATACGGGGGTCCCTCTTCAAACACTGAAGCATGAAAGCCCCCATTTGCACTAAATTGGAACCGGTGGAGTGCCCTGGCTCCTGCTCATCGCCCATCCATGTACAACACCAGGGAAAAGTTTAAAGCCTACTCTTCTTGCTCCTCCTCTTCCCCTCAGCCACCATCCGCCTCTGACTCCTCTTCAGACTCCTCCTGCTGACTTGTCGCAGATGGAGTAGCCCCCCCGGGAATTCGTTCAGCATTGCGACTTCCTCATCTTCCAGCTTCTCCTCCTCAACGGCTTGATCAATGACACGACGCAATGCACGCTCCAGAAAGAAGGCGTAAGGTATGATGTCACTGATGGCGCCCTGGCTGTGACTGACCAGTTTAGTGATCTCATCAAATGGCCACAGAAGTCTGGATGCGTCGCGCATGAGCAGCCACTGGCACAGTGAAAATAAACCAAGCTCCCCAGAACCTGTCCTGCCGCAGAGCTCATACAGGTAATCATTAACAGCACGTTTCTGCTGGAGCAGCCTATCAAGCATATACAAGGTGGAGTTCCAGCGCGTGGGGCAGTCTCAAATCTGCCATGGCCGAGCCATTGCCGTGTAAGATCTTGGCCAGAGATTTTCCTGGCCTCCCGCAAGACGTCCTGGATAGAGATGCCTTGAGGTTCGCCCGGCGGTCATTTCGCGGCGAACTTTGCGTGTTCGCGATTCACCGAACATGCGAACATATAGGGATATTCGCGCCTGCCATATTCTTTTATATTGTGAAGAACTTTGACCCATGACACATCCATCCGGTGGTACGGGACAGCCAATTGAGACGTTTCAGCACATGGACATTTTACATTCAGTGTTTTGCCAGTGTAGAGAGAGGTTGCTGTGTGGAGCAGGGACAGGCTGTTAGGGACGCCAAACGCTAGCTAATAGGGCCACAAAAGTCCTTTTAAGGACTGGTATAGGCGTGCTATCGATAGATGTGATACACAGAGGGGTGCAATATACTGATAATATACTTTTATAAATCAAACACACATAGATCTATATAGTGATCACCTGGAAGTCAGCGGCCTAGGGGCTAGGGGCTTACTAGGGCCATTTTTATATAGGGTAAGGTTCTGGACGGGGTCGCTCTTATCAGGGCGGGTGGTCTGTGGTTAGGGTATCAGGGCCAGAATAGCACCCCCCTGTAGGGCAATATCAGGGACAGTTCTTTGCCCACACTTTCTTTCAATACCAAATCATCATCTAGCCCAGGGATATATGTTTTTTGCTTTCCCTCCGGGATTTATGGATGTGCACTGGAACCCCCCGGATTGTGGTAGGACATATGGTTTCTGATTTGGTGCCGCCGAGCACCTGATTTAGTGCCGCCGAGCACTTGTTATTGCCGACCACATCTATGCTTTTTGCCTAACTTTAATAATTTAATTTATTTTCATTTTGAGGGATATCTTTTCCATTCACATGTCCGCAAAATGGGTCTGCATCCGTTCCGCAATTTTGCAGAACGGGTGCAGCCCCATTCATTTTTAATGGGGCTGGAATGTGCTGTCCGCAACCGCATTTGCGGATCCGCACTTCCACATCCGTGCTTCCGTTTCCGCAAAAAAATAGAACATGTCCTATTCTTGTCCGCAGATGCAGACAAGATAAGGCATTTTCTATTATAGTGTCAGCGATGAGCGGTCCGCAAATTGCGGAATGAACATTGCCAGTGTCCGTGTTCTGCGGATCCGCAAAACACTTACAGACGTGTGAATGGACCCTCATAGTAACATTATTAAAGGTTAAGTTTTATCTTTATGTATATTCTAATGGATTGCATTCCATGTACAATGTTATAATATACTTTCTATGTTAGAAAGTATATTATAGTGCATTTGTATTGTGCGGCAGTTGTGTGCGGTTCTGCTGCGATACAGCAGGTATATAGAGGGACAAGCGTTATTGGAACAAATAATTTCTACTGGTGTGATATACCAGTCGCCCCCCAAAAACTGATTGAAGTGGGCTGTTATATACCAATATACTTTCTTTATAGTGCATTTGGGTACTGTATAGTGCATTTGCGCATGCGCGTACGCGAAAATTATATTGCCGATATTTCGCATAGAAAAGAATTTAAGAATGGAGATCGCAAATTTAAATAATACATCTGGTATGTCACTGTCCATCCTGTGGGACTATTTGTGCACTTCTAGTAATTATTTCTTTGCTGCAATTCACAAACCGTCCCGGCAGATGTTCGTTCCATCACTAGTCCTGGCAGGGGCGTAGCTAGAAATGACTGGGCCCCATAGCAAAAAAATGTATGGGCCCCCCCTCCCAGATCTCTCACCCCCACATACCCATCGGACCTCCCACCCCTTCCAGAGCTCCCACCCAAACATCCCTCCAGGACCTCCCACCCCAACATCCCCACACCCCTCCCTAGATCCCCTTAAGTGTCATCCACAGATCTCCCCCGTAAGTGTCGTCCACAGATCTCCCCCTTAAGTGTCGTCCACAGATCTCCCCCGTAAGTGTCGTCCACAGATCTCCCCCTCAGTGTCGTCCACAGATCTCCCCCTCAGTGTCGTCCACAGATCTCCCCCTCAGTGTCGTCCACAGATCTCCCCCTCAGTGTCGTCCACAGATCTCCCCCTCAGTGTCGTCCACAGATCTCCCCCTCAGTGTCATCCACAGATCTCCCCCACAGTGTCGTCCACAGATCTCCCCCTCAGTGTCGTCCACAGATCTCCCCCTCAGTGTCATCCACAGATATCCCCCTCAGTGTCGTCCACAGATATCCCCCTCAGTGGTCTTCCCTCTGTGGACCACTTTTGGTAGGTGCTAACCTTTGCATACCAGGAATCTAAGACCTTAAGAGCTGCCATTTTGGAGAGGCTCTGACCCAGGCATCTAGCCATCGCAATTTGGCCCTTTCTCAATGCCACTCAGATCCTTACACTTGTCCATTTTTCCTTCTTCCTAAACTTGCAAACCTAAAACCCAGAACTACTGGGCAGACTCCTGTAGTCATTGACCACCGCTTTCATTGTTTTCTTGTCTCGCCAGAAACTATAGCGAGATGAGTTCTTATAAGTTATCATCTCCAGTTTATATGTGGAGGAACCTCTTCCATAATCATTCTCGGGTAGTGTGTCCTCTCTGAGTCTCCACTGACTGACACTGCCAGCTGCCGCCTGCCGCTTCGGTCGGACAGACTCAGACAGTGACAGACTCAGTCCCACTCCACTCCCCAGCCAGCCCTCACCTCAGCCACTTGAAGTTGAACCGACCGACATCTGACTGAATCGTACCTGTACTGCGCGTGCACGCCGCCCGCCGAGCCTGCCACCCACACTCCAGCAGCTTCCTTGTATGTGCTGTTCCTAGTCTGCGACTCCGCCTCCTCCACTTCCAGCGAACTGCCGCCCAGACTGCCTCTCTACCTCCGCCCTCCGGCTCCGAGTCCAACCGCCCCCCTATAACAGCGCCACCCACGCCCGGCCTACTCGCCACATTATATTCTTTTCATTTATTTTTTAATCCTCAGTCGGCGGCGGGCCCCCAGTGGCGTAGGGCCCCATAGCCATTGCTATGGCTGCTATGGCGATTCCTGGATATTTGGCAATGAATCGCTGCACGACTTGATGTGTGCCATGTGTTCCACTGCAGTGTGCCGATGGCCACAAATTTTCTAAAGGCCTCCGAGTCCACCAATTTATATGGCAGTAGTTGGTGGGCTAGCAGTTCCGACAAGCCAGCGGAAGCCTGCCTTGTGCCAGATGAACGTAACGATGGTGCGGGGGAAAGTGGAGTGGAGGACAAATAGGAGGAGAGAGAAGAAGGAGAAGAGGCAGGACGTGGAGCGCCGGGAGTGTGGCTTTGTGGTTTCTGACGGCATTGCTCCCACTGGGCTCGGTGATGGGAGGCCAGGTGCCTTCTTAAGCCGGTCGTCCCTAGGTGAGCTTACCGCGTCTTATGCGTTGACAGCACAGGCTGCAGATGGCAATATCGGTACTTCGAGAATTCGTGAAGATCTTCAATATAGTGCTATATCTTCGTAATCGGGAATATTCTAGATTTTTTTTCATCAGTACCCTCCCTGCTTCTTGCTTGTGGGCCAATGAGAAGGCTGCAATATTTTTGTCTGAGCTAAGCAACATTCCTAGAAAAATGCCTACCCCTTTACTATATAAGAACCTATATAAGAACCTTATGGGTTCCAGTGCAGGGTGTTAGGTAGTGTGATAGGAATTACTGTACTGTGATAGGGATTAGTGTCTTTGTCTTTGAAGAAAAAAAAGTAATTTGCTGTCTGTTTTTCTGTGCTGTGATAGGGATTAATGTGCTGTGAGAGGAAGTATTGTGCTGTGATCGGGATTAGTGTCTTTTGTCTTTGAAAAAAAAAAGTCATTTGCTGTCTGTTTTTTTGAATCCCTATTTTATTAGATTTTTGCGCCATTGTCCCAAACCCAATAAAGTCATCCCACAGTCATTTTCTCTAATCTCAGGAAACTTCTAGCAGCTTGAAAAATTTAACAAAAGTGAGCCACGCCTGTATAGCACGCGCAATAGGTGCATATTACATTGCTGATTTTTGCAATCAAGAAAATAATGACTGGAGATCACGAATTCTAGAATTTGCAAATTGATGGCGAATATTAGGCCAAAAATTTGTGAAATATCGTGAAAACGAATATTGCCTATGCTGCTCATCACTACACTGTATGGCCAATAAAGATTTAAACCTGTGTTTAGGTTTCCGTTGTTGGGGAGAGGGACCCTGGGTCTGTCCTCAGAGGAGTCTAAGCAAAGGAAGAGGATAGATGTCTTTGAGAATGCTTTGCAGTCAAAGCCTCAGGTCCCAGAGAACCACCATCTCTACAGCTAAAGAACATCTGCTACATCAGAAGCCTCCAGAGAGAGAAAACAAAGTTAGAAGGTCCAGATCCAGGATCTACAAAGCCATGCACTGGAGTAAAAAAGAAGGCATTGGTCATGTTTATGGCAGAGAGACCGTACTGCTGTTATAGGGAACATTGCCAGCGCACCCTTCCACATATTGAGATGGTTTGGCCAGCCATATCTTAAATCTGCACCCCTCAGCTAGGAATTTGCAGAGAAATTTAACGAGAACCTCACTGTTCTGTTGAGAGACCTAGAATGACCAGAGAAGGAGCGATACAACTCCCCATCATTGCTGATGTCCATACGTTGCTATTGTGCATGGCCTGGACTGTGTTGTATGCCTCAAGATTGTGCCTTGCTAATGTTGCATGTACTACTACTACTTCTATTCAGCACTATAGAAAATAGAGACTTGTTTATGATACCAACTGGCCTGGTTACTGACTCCAATATACATCTGTTGCTGCATCCCCACTCCTGCCTATCACCTAGCCAAAGACCTAACATCAAGGGCACCCCAACTACCATCAGGTAAAAGCCCCAGCATCAGGGTGTGTCAAAATGGCAAAAAGGGTGCTCCTTCCAAGCACTGTATAGCCCCAGGAAGAGCCAGGGTCAGGATTGCCACTGTAAACCTAACCCTAACCACCAGCATAGCCACTACCTTCTTTCCAGCCTAAGCTCCCCTCTCCCAGGCTTGCTGCAATAAGATCCATCATTATTGTAATATCATATTTAGCCACTTCTATACTATCCTGGTCTCATACATGGGAAAGAGATGTCGGATGACAACCTTTAGTGGCACTCATTCCAGTGTCTCTTCCTTATACTGGTTTTTGATGTCACGAACCAGCGGGTGTGAACCCACTGTGCCACGTATCTTACCTCCTCTAAGGACGTTGTCTAAGTGAACCCCTCGATTCTTCACAGTACCGCTGATGGTGGGGAGAGACTTTCCTGAGGAGATCACCAGGTCACTACCTCTTGAGGAGGATAGGCACACGAGGCAGCTGGTCCAGGCGGGCCAGAAGATAACTGAGAAAGGTACCAGAAGTACAAGTGGTGTCAGCAGACGGGGTCATTACCAGGAGCAACAGTGCAGGACCGAAAGGATGAGGCAGAGGCATAGTCAGACAGGCAAAAGGTAAGGGCAGGCAGTACAGGTACAGTTCAGGCAATCCGGATCAACAACAGGCGAGTCAAGGCAAGCAGGCAGGGATCAGACAGGTAGCAGAATCAAGGAACACAGGAGCACAAGTAGTTATCAGGAACTAAACAGGACACAAGGACCTTGACACTGAGGCATCTGGGAAGGGGGCTGAGTCACTTATATATGCGCATGAGGGCTAGGATTGGTCAGCGAGGTCACCTGACCTAACCCATAAAACCCAGGAAGCGACGCGCGGTGGCACTTAAGGAAGTGCTGCAAAAAAACACCAGCAAGCATCATGTGGCCAGGGCTGAGATGAAACTGTGGAGAGGATCCTCAGAACCACAGCACCTACACAAACAGAGCCCAGAGCTGCAGCGGTGAATGGGAAGCCCTGACCACAGATCACCACTGAGCACAGGGCCCTGGACCGCGGTGGTAAGCAGGGGAACAGCGGCGCACAGCAGCCGCTGTTACATTAGATGATCGTATTCGTATTACAATTGCATTTCAATGTCTGTATTATGGCTACAAGACTTAGATCCCCTGGAATTCAACTGAACCTATCTTAGATTATCAAGATAAGACCCTACAGATGATTTCAGTAGAAATGTACAGGAGTCACAATACAGATCTCAAAATGTGGCCACCTGAAACTGGCCTTGTGGTTGACTATAACAAGTTCTTCATACTTTTCTTTATTCATTTATTACTCTGGTAATTTAGCACATACACAAGGAAACAAGGTAACACAACCTAGAAAAATATTTTCTATATCTTTATGGAGGATGATCCCTTAATGATTATCCAACTCTATCTCCAACTAGATAATCTTCTCGGAGCATAAAGTCAGAAATAGCTTCTGAACAGACTTGTCATACACATAACATGAGAACATTTATGCCAATCACACATGTAAAAAGCAGGTCAAAGAACACGTAATCTGTAAGGAGACAAACATTCTTACAGGTGAAAAGTAAAGCAATTTATTCACCAAGGATAGAAAGCACTAAAATTTGGAGCACTGAGTCATAACCTAGTTAATGATAAGCCACCGTAGGCATCAGCCAAGATCATGAAATGCTGGACAGATTGTCATCACACACGTATGACTATGTGCATGAGTTTAAAGAGAGATCCACATCCAGTATAACTCAGCATCACACGTCACACACGTGCACTCCCTGGGGTGCCTTACTATTGAGCCTCCATACGGCACCATATTACAGAGGCAATGCTTCTAGTGAATACATCTATAATTCGGCATACAATGGAAATTTGCATGGAGGTATGACATTGGAGGAACACATCAGTACGGTATGAGCCTATAGATTACTACTGTACGTTATGGCGAAGTGTAACGTTGACTCGTGCATGTTGATGAGACCTGAATTTGTGGGTATGCACACAAAAGAAACACGGACAGTTCACCAACTGCAACCCACTTTCCAGATTGATGAAATTCCTGATCAGGCCATGGGTCCAACAGGAATAAACAGACAAAAAGATCAATCTCCAGCACTACCATAAGGACACGGCCACATGGTCAGGTTTTGCATGGAGTTCTGGAAGCTAAAACCAAGAGTGAATTCAAAAAAGAAGAGAAGTCATATCTGTCCTTTATACTATCTCTTTTTGATGAACCACTCCTGATTTTGGCTTCTAAAACTGTATCAGGAAACTTGACCATGTGGTCCTTCCCTAAAAGATCCAATTTGCTTGCTACAATAAAAACACTAAAGGCATCCACAAAAGACGCTTCCATGTATCGGACAGCAATAATCACCTTTGTGTTCTTACGCATAACGAAATTTGTGGGTCCCCGGGACTATCTGTAGGAGGTGTGAAGGTAGCAGTTGCTCCTGGATCTGGTACCTGAGGCAGGTGAAAGGTTCCTCTACCACATAAAAGAAACCAGAATTTAAAATGGCACATGGTAGGTAGAGGCCGTTGGAAAGTATTGGGGCTCAAAAGTTTTAAGTTGTGAATTTGACTAGGTGAAAAATGATCTAATGAGGAATCTCAATCTTTCAGATTCACATCGATATTGATTAGTTAACGGGTCTTTTGTTCCTTTAATATTTTTTGGGTTACTTACGATTTCAAAAAGGCAATATGGAGCATGTGTGATAGGATTGTCCACTTTGCACAATATCTTTATGTTTTGTTTGAGGCTCCCCAGACCTGCCTAGGCCAGAGAAAGTTCTGCATTACACTATTGACTCTCATCAGCAATACCATTGGAGTCAAAGTACTCTGCGTAAGTGCTATATCTGGTTGTCAGAAATGATTGACCTAATATGATCACATAATACTCACATCTTATCAGCTTGTTCACACTGCTGGCAGTTAACCCTTTAACCCTTTAACGCATAATGTCATACTGTACATGTACGATACTAGCGTGCAAGGGATGTATGGAGAGAGTTCACATGCTAAGCTCATAATATACATGGTGGGTACTGGCTGTATAATGCAGCAGGTACCCACTGGCAGCAACAGGGATTGTCGATGTCGCTGATCACCCTTAGATGCTGATTTCAATAGCGACTGCGGCATCTGTGGGGTTAGACAAAGGAGGGGTTCCCCCTGTTCTCTGATCGGAGCCCCTGTGATGAAGGGCTTCTATCAGGCGCCAAGACAGCCTAGGGCCTTGTGAAGACTCCCAGAGATGTCATAGCAGGCTGCCTGAAAAGCTGTGCCCAAGACATGGCCTGACCGGCAACCTATGAAAATCCCATAGACTGCAATAGTATTCAATAGCAGTCTATGGTACATGTGATCAGAAGATGGCATATTCAAGTCCCCTAAGGGAACTAAAAATGACAGTTCAACAAATAAAAAAAAGTTTAATAAAATATTAAAAAAACACACCCTCTTTCCCAATTTTACACATACACAATAAAAAAATAAACATAACATGTATCACTACATCTTAAAAATGTACAAACTACAAAAATATAAAATTATTTTTCCAGTGCGGTGAACGCCCTAACAAAAAAAAATAAAAAATAGGTGATTCACCATTTTTTTTATCCCCATATTTTTTGCCCGTATTTTTTGCCCTATAAGACGCACCGGCCCATAAGACGCACCTAGGTTTTTGGGGAGGAAGATAAGAAAAAAAAAATGTTTTAACCAAAAGATGTGCTTTTGGTGGGTTTGGAACTAATGGTGGTCTGTGGATGGCACTATTACTGGGGATCTGTGGATGGCACTATTATGGGGGATCTGTGAAGGACACTGTTATGGGGGGATCTGGGGATGGCACTGTTATGGGGGGATCTGTGGATGGTGCACTGTTATGGAGGATCTGTGGATGACGCACTGTTATGGGAGGATCTGTGGATGATGCACTGTTATGGGGGATCTGTGACTGACACTGTTACAGGGGGGATCTGTGGCTGACACTGTTACAGGGGGGATCTGTGGCTGGCACTGTTATGGGAGATCTGTGGATGGCACTGTTATGGGGAATCTGTGGGTGGCACTGTTATATATTTGCCATCCACAGACCCCCCCAGCCCATAACAGTGCCATCCACAGACCCCCCCAGCCCATAACAGTGCCATCCACAGACCCCCCAGCCCTTAACAGTGCCTTCCACATATGTCTCCCATAAAACTGTCATCAACAGATTCCCCCCCTGCCGCTCCAGTGCTGCAGTAGACAAATATAAAAGTGATTAAACATGCCCCCTCACTCCTAATATTACCGTACATCCTAACAGCTTCTTTACAACGCAGGCAAGCAGGCCAGGCGGCCGGCGCGTCACTCACTGATGTCACGTTCCTGCGCCGCCTGCTTCATTCATAAAGTAGGCGGCGCAGGCACGTGACATCAGGGAGTTACGCTGCCGCCCGCCCGGCCTGCCTGCATTCTACAGAAGCTGTTAGGATGTACGGTAATATTAGGAGTGAGGGGACATGTTTAATCACTTTGAATGAGACATTTTATATTTTTATATAGTGCAGCACTGGAGCGGCGGGGCCAGAGTACAGTGACTGCACCGCCCCGCGGCAATTGCCGACCCCCAGCTCTTCCTCCCAGTCCCTCCCCGCTCGCTCATACATCACAGCCTGCGATGTAAAAAATGTCAGCATTCACCCCATAAGACACAGGGGCATTTTTCCCCCATTTTGGGGGGGGGAAAGTGTGTCTTATGGGGCGAAAAATACGGTACCCAAAAACTTTGTAGATGGATATATAAAAACTTGTGTCAGAAAATGGCCCATACAAAGAAATTTTTTATTTTTTTACAAAATATTTTTAAGAAGTAAAACTTAATAAAAACTATACAAATTTGGTATCATTGTAATCATTCTGACCTGCAAAATAAGGATATCATAACTTATTTTTAGAGCATAGTGAATGTAGGAATATCAAAACCCCAAAAACTTTATTAAATATATATATATACATTGTAGGAATATTTAAAAAGTTGTGACTTTTGGGAGATAGAAGTAAAAATATCAAAACGCTAAAGGAAAAATTGGGTTCTCTCCACCATTGTTCGACTGCAATCCCTGTTGCTCATCCTTGTGTCCTGACGTCCATTGTGATGACACGTCAGGTGACCATTGTATCCAGTCATTGGCCACTTTAGAGGATGTCACTATGTCATGTAGGAGGTGCATGGAGCAGTAGGAGTGAGACCAGTCGGCAGGAGGACATATCAATATGGTATGTCTAGACAGTGTAGCAACTCGGGGTCACTTACCTCTCGAGGATCGCCGTCTTCTCACCTTAGACGGTTGGCACACCTCAAGAAGCCACTCTAACGTTGCTGACTGCGGTGCAAACTGGCCGCAACCAGATTTATTGTCACTTTTAAAGCAGTTAAAAAAACATAACATAAACATAAACACAAATCCTCGTCCATCTAGCCACTAACTACACAGTAGTTTCTCTCTCTACTGGGATCCGGGACTACCGCCCAGCTCCTCAAAACACCACTCAGTGTTTACCCCACACAGGGTCAAAGGGTCCCAGCTCCCACAGGCCTTGACGCAGCCTGTTTCTTCCCCAGACTAGGAGCCCTGATTGAGGAGCCCAGCCCATCTTTACCTGAGCTCCTCAGCTGACTGCTAATTATCATCATTACCAGACTGGCTGATGCAGACTGAGGAAAAACTCAATTTTCCCAACCTTTCTTGTTCTCACCTAGCTTCCTCTGTGTGAGATGCACCAATTTAATGGTCCTCATATGGCCCTCTGGCAGCTCCAATGCCACAACAGCTATTTTAAATTGCTTTATTATTATTATATAAATGGTAAAAAGTATATATCTGAAGGTGTCGGCCCTTCAAAGAGTGATGATGGGGGAGTTGCAGAGAGCAATGAGGAGAAAGCAAAGCTATTAAATAATTTTTTCTCCACTATATTCACTGAAAAAATATAAACAGATGAAATGCAGAATTTAAAAGTAAATTCCCTATTAAAAGTGCCCTGTCTGACCCAGGAAGAAGTACAGCGGCGTCTTAAAAAGATTAAAATAGACAAATCGCCAGGACCAGATGGCATACACCCCCCGTATCCTAAAAGAATTAAATAATGTCATAGCCAGACCCTTATTTCTGATATTTAAGGACTCTATACTGACAGGAAGTGTTCTACAGGATTGGTGCATAGTAGAGTTGAGCGAACACCTGGATGTTCGGGTTCGAGAAGTTCGGCCGAACTTCCCGGAAATGTTCGGGTTCGGGATCCGAACCCGATCCGAACTTCGTCCCGAACCCGAACCCCATTGAAGTCAATGGGGACCCGAACTTTTCGGCACTAAAAAGGCTGTAAAACAGCCCAGGAAAGGGCTAGAGGGCTGCAAAAGGCAGCAACATGTAGGTAAATCACCTGCAAACAAATGTGGATAGGGAAATGAATTAAAATAAAAATTAAATAAATAAAAATTAACCAAAATCAATTGGAGAGAGGTCCCATAGCAGAGAATCTGGCTTCCCGTCACCCACCACTGGAACAGTCCATTCTCAGATATTTAGGCCCCGGAACCCAGGCAGAGGAGAGAGGTCCCGTAACAGAGAATCTGGCTTCATGTCAGCAGAGAATTAGTCTGCATGTCATAGCAGAGAATGAGGCTTCACGTCAGCCACCACTGCAACAGTCCATTGGCATATATTTAGGCCCAGCACACAGGCAGAGGAGAGAGGTCCCGTAACAGACAATCTGGCTTCATGTCAGCAGAGAATCAGTCTTCATGTCATAGCAGAGAATCAGGCTTCACGTCAGCCACCACTGCAACAGTCCATTGGCATATATTTAGGCCCAGCACCCAGGCAGAGGAGAGAGGTCCCGTAACAGACAATCTGGCTTCATGTCAGCAGAGAATTAGTCTGCATGTCATAGCAGAGAATGAGGCTTCACGTCAGCCACCACTGCAACAGTCCATTGGCATATATTTAGGCCCAGCACACACACAGGCAGAGGAGAGAGGTCCCGTAACAGACAATCTGGCTTCATGTCAGCAGAGAATTAGTCTGCATGTCATAGCAGAGAATGAGGCTTCACGTCAGCCACCACTGCAACAGTCCATTGGCATATATTTAGGCCCAGCACACAGGTAGAGGAGAGAGGTCCCGTAACAGACAATCTGGCTTCATGTCAGCAGAGAATTAGTTTGCATGTCATAGCAGAGAATGAGGCTTCACGTCAGCCACCACTGCAACAGTCCATTGGCATATATTTAGGCCCAGCACACAGGCAGAGGAGAGAGGTCCCGTAACAGACAATCTGGCTTCATGTCAGCAGAGAATTAGTCTGCATGTCATAGCAGAGAATGAGGCTTCACGTCAGCCACCACTGCAACAGTCCATTGGCATATATTTAGGCCCAGCACACAGGCAGAGGAGAGAGGTCCCGTAACAGACAATCTGGCTTCATGTCAGCAGAGAATTAGCCTGCATGTCATAGCAGAGAATGAGGCTTCACGTCAGCCACCACTGCAACAGTCCATTGGCATATATTTAGGCCCAGCACACAGGCAGAGGAGAGAGGTCCCGTAACAGACAATCTGGCTTCATGTCAGCAGAGAATCAGTCTGCATGTCATAGCAGAGAATGAGGCTTCACGTCAGCCACCACTGCAACAGTCCATTGGCATATATTTAGGCCCAGCACACACACAGGCAGAGGAGAGAGGTCCCGTAACAGAGAATCTGTCTTCATGTCAGTAGAGAATTAGTCTGCATGTCATAGCAGAGAATCAGGCTTCACGTCACCCACCACTGCAACAGTCCATTGTCATAAATTTAGGCCCAGCACCCAGGCAGAGGAGAGAGGTCCCGTAACAGACAATCTGGCTTCATGTCAGCAGAGAATCAGTCTGCATGTCATAGCAGAGAATCAGGCTTCACGTCACCCAACATTGGAACAGTCCATTGGCATATATTTAGGCCCCGGCACCCAGACAGAGGAGAGGTTCATTCAACTTTGGGTAGCCTCGCAATATAATGGTAAAATGAAAATAAAAATAGGATTGAATGAGGAAGTGCCCTGGAGTCCAATAATATATGGTTAAGGGGAGGTAGTTAATGTCTAATCTGGACAAGGGACGGACAGATCCTGTGGGATCCATGCCTGGTTCATTTTTATGAACGTCAGCTTGTCCACATTGGCTGTAGACAGGCGGCTGCGTTTGTCTGTAATGACGCCCCCTGCCGTGCTGAATACACGTTCAGACAAAACGCTGGCCGCCGGGCAGGGCAGCACCTCCAAGGCATAAAAGGCTAGCTCTGGCCACGTGGACAATTTAGAGACCCAGAAGTTGAATGGGGCCGAACCATCAGTCAGTACGTGGAGGGGTGTGCACATGTACTGTTCCACCATGTTAGTGAAATGTTGCCTCCTGCTAACACGTTGCGTATCAGGTGGTGGTGCAGTTAGCTGTGGCGTGTTGACAAAAGTTTTCCACATCTCTGCCATGCTAACCCTGCCCTCAAAGGAGCTGGCATTGACACAGCTGCCTTGGCGACCTCTTGCTCCTCCTCTGCCTTGGCCTTGGGCTTCCACTTGTTCCCCTGTAACATTTGGGAATGCTCTCAGTAGCGCGTCTACCAACGTGCGCTTGTACTCGCGCATCTTCCTATCACGATCCAGTGCAGGAAGTAAGGTGGGCACATTGTCTTTGTAGCGTGGATCCAGCAGGGTGGCAACCCAGTAGTCCGCACAGGTTAAAATGTGGGCAACTCTGCTGTCGTTGCGCAGGCACTGCAGCATGTAGTCGCTCATGTGTGCCAGGCTGCCCAGGGGTAAGGACAAGCTGTCCTCTGTGGGAGGCGTATCGTCATCGTCCTGCCTTTCCCCCCAGCCACGCACCAGTGATGGACCCGAGCTGCGTTGGGTGCCACCCCGCTGTGACCATGCTTCATCCTCATCCTCCTCCACCTCCTCCTCATCCTCGTCCTCCTCGTCCTCCAGTAGTGGGCCCTGTCTGGCCACATTTGTACCTGGCCTCTGCTGTTGCCAAAAACCTCCCTCTGAGTCACTTCGAAGAGACTGGCCTGAAAGTGCTAAAAATGACCCCTCTTCCTCCTCCTCCTCCTGGGCCACCTCCTCTTGCATCATCGCCCTAAGTGTTTTCTCAAGGAGACATAGAAGTGGTATTGTAACGCTGATAACGGCGTCATCGCCACTGGCCATGTTGGTGGAGTACTCGAAACAGCGCAACAGGGCACACAGGTCTCGCATGGAGGCCCAGTCATTGGTGGTGAAGTGGTGCTGTTTTGTAGTGCGACTGACCCGTGCGTGCTGCAGCTGAAACTCCACTATGGCCTGCTGCTGCTCGCACAGTCTGTCCAGCATGTGCAAGGTGGAGTTCCACCTGGTGGGCACGTCGCATATGAGGCGGTGAGCGGGAAGGCCGAAGTTACGCTGTAGCGCAGACAGGCGAGCAGCAGCAGGATGTGAACGCCGGAAGCGCGAACAGACGGCCCGCACTTTATGCAGCAGCTCTGACATGTCGGGGTAGTTGTGAATGAACTTCTGCACCACCAAATTCAGCACATGCGCCAAGCAAGGGATGTGCGTCAAATTGGCTAGTCCCAGAGCTGCAACGAGATTTCGCCCATTATCACACACCACCAGGCCGGGCTTGAGGCTCACCGGCAGCAACCACTCGTCGGTCTGTTGTTCTATACCCCGCCACAACTCCTGTGCGGTGTGGGGCCTGTCCCCCAAACATATGAGTTTCAGAATGGCCTGCTGACGTTTACCCCGGGCTGTGCTGAAGTTGGTGGTGAAGGTGTGTGGCTGACTGGATGAGCAGGTGGAAGAAGAGGAGGAGGAAGCCGAGAAGGAGGAGGTGGCAACAGGAGGCAAAAAATGTTGCCCTGCGATCCTTGGCGGCGGAAGGACGTGCGCCAAACAGCTCTCCGCCTGGGGCCCAGCTGCCACTACATTTACCCAGTGTGCAGTTAGGGAGATATAGCGTCCCTGGCCGTGCTTACTGGTCCACGTATCTGTGGTTAGGTGGACCTTGCCACAGATGGCGTTGCGCAGTGCACACTTGATTTTATCGGATACTTGGTTGTGCAGGGAAGGCACGGCTCTCTTGGAGAAGTAGTGCCGGCTAGGAACAACATACTGTGGGACAGCAAGCGACATGAGCTGTTTGAAGCTGTCTGTGTCCACCAGCCTAAATGACAGCATTTCATAGGCCAGTAGTTTAGAAATGCTGGCATTTAGGGCCAGGGATCGAGGGTGGCTAGGTGGGAATTTACGCTTTCTCTCAAATGTTTGTGAGATGGAGAGCTGAACGCTGGCGTGTGACATGGTTGAGACACTTCGTGACGGAGGTGGTGGTGGTGGTGTTGGTGGTACATCCCCTGTTTGCTGGGCGGCAGGTGCCAACGTTCCTCCAGAGGCGGAGGAAGAGGCCGAGGCGGCAGCAGCAGAAGAGGCCGAGGCGGCAGCAGCAGAAGAGGTAGCAGGGGGAGCCTGAGTGACTTCCTTGGTTTTAAGGTGTTTACTCCACTGCAGTTCATGCTTTGCATGCAGGTGCCTGGTCATGCAGGTTGTGCTCAGGTTCAGAACGTTAATGCCTCGCTTCAGGCTCTGATGGCACAGCGTGCAAACCACTCGGGTCTTGTCGTCAGCACATTGTTTGAAGAAGTGCCATGCCAGGGAACTCCTAGAAGCTGCCTTTGGGGTGCTCGGTCCCAGATGGCGGCGGTCAGTAGCAGGCGGAGTCTCTTGGCGGCGGGTGTTCTGCTTTTGCCCACTGCTCCCTCTTTTGCTACGCTGTTGGCTCGGTCTCACCACTGCCTCTTCCTCCGAACTGTGAAAGTCAGTGGCACGACCTTCATTCCATGTGGGGTCTAGGACCTCATCGTCCCCTGCATCGTCTTCCACCCAGTCTTGATCCCTGACCTCCTGTTCAGTCTGCACACTGCAGAAAGACGCAGCAGTTGGCACCTGTGTTTCGTCATCATCAGAGACATGCTGAGGTGGTATTCCCATGTCCTCATCATCAGGAAACATAAGTGGTTGTGCGTCAGTGCATTCTATGTCTTTCACCGCTGGGGAAGGGCTAGGTGGATGCCCTTGGGAAACCCTGCCAGCGGAGTCTTCAAACAGCATAAGAGACTGCTGCATAACTTGAGGCTGAGACAGTTTCCCTGGTATGCATGGGGGTGATGTGACAGACTGATGGGGTTGGTTTTCAGGCGCCATCTGTGCGCTTTCTGCAGAAGACTGGGTGGGAGATAATGTGAACGTGCTGGATCCACTGTCGGCCACCCGATTGACTAATGCCTGTACCTGCTCAGGCCTTACCATCCTTAGAACGGCATTGGGCCCCACCATATATCGCTGTAAATTCTGGCGGCTACTGGGACCTGAGGTAGTTGGTACACTAGGACGTGTGGATGTGGCAGAACGGCCACGTCCTCTCCCAGCACCAGAGGGTCCACTAACACCACCACGACCATGTCCACGTCCGCGTCCCTTACTAGATGTTTTCCTCATTGTTATCGTTCACCACAACAACAAAAATATTATTTGGCCCAATGTATTGTATTCAAATTCAGCGGGATATAAATTTGAGGCCTAGTATTTAGGCGCTGGGTGACAGGTATGGGTTTAGTGACAGAATTAGACTTGGAAATGCACAGTAGCGGGTGTGTGAAGTTATTCTGAATGACCCTATGTGCACCTTCAATATGATCTACCCTTTTAGGGATAGATTTCAAATAGCTCTGATATAGCAGAAACCACTAAATTATGAAATTGCTAAATTGGGAATTGTATTTCAACCCAGAACAAAAAATGTGCTTTGACGGACACTAAATAACTTTCCCAGCCACAACAGGACAGCGGTAACGAGAGATTTAGCGGGATATAAATTTGAGGCCTAGTATTTAGGCGCTGGGTGACCGGTATGGATTTAGTGACAGAATTAGACTGGGATATGGCCAAAAAATAACCACACTATTGCTGGTTAAATGCACTTGGTGACGGGCGCAGCTTGCCCCTGATGTATTATATGGCCAAAAAATGAACAGACTATTGCTGGTTAAATGCACTTGGTGTCACAGCTTGACCAACCACACTACTGAGGGTTAAATGCACTTGGTGACGGGCGCAGCTTGCCCCTGATGTAGTATATGGCCAAAAAATGAACAGACTATTGCTGGTTAAATGCACTTGGTGTGACAGCTTCACCCTGATGTAGGCTTTAGCCAAAAAACAAACGCACCATTGAGGGTTAAATGCACTTGGTGACAGGCGCAGCTTGCCCCTGATGTAGTATATGGCCAAAAAATAAACAGACTATTGCTGGTTAAATGCACTTGGTGTGACAGCTTCACCCTGATGTAGGCTTTAGCCAAAAAACAAACGCACCATTGAGGGTTAAATGCACTTGGTGACAGGCGCAGCTTGCCCCTGATTTTGTATATGGCCAAAAAATAGACAGACTATTGCTGGTTAAATGCACTTGGTGTGACAGCTTCACCCTGATGTAGGCTTTAGCCAAAAAACAACCACACCATTGAGGGTTAAATGCACTTGGTCGCAGCTTGTGCTGGCGCACCACAAGACACAAAATGGCCGCCGATCACCCCAGAAAAATGTGACTGACAAACGGTCTGGGCAGCCTAAAAACAGTGAGCAATTGAGGATCAGCAGCTCAATGATCCACAGCTGCAGATCGATCAGTTAATCAAGTCCTTTGGAGGAGTTAATCTGCCTAATCTCGCCCTACTGTCGCAGCCGCAACCTCTCCCTACGCTAATCAGAGCAGAGTGACGGGCGGCGCTATGTGACTCCAGCTTAAATAGAGGCTGGGTCACATGGTGCTCTGGCCAATCACAGCCATGCCAATAGTAGGCATGGCTGTGATGGCCTCTTGGGGCAAGTAGTATGACGCTTGTTGATTGGCTGCTTTGCAGCCTTTCAAAAAGCGCCAAGAAAGCGTCACAAAAGCACCAAGAAAGCGACGAACACCGAACCCGAACCCGGACTTTTGCGAAAATGTCCGGGTTCGGGTCCGTGTCACGGACACCCCAAAATTCGGTACGAACCCGAACTATACAGTTCGAGTTCGCTCATCCCTAGTGCATAGCAAATGTGGTGCCAATATCCAAAAAGTGTAAAAAAACAGAGCCCGGACACTATAGGCCGGTAAGTTTAACATCCGTCGTGGGTAAACTGTTAGAGATGTATCTTGGAGTACCTCAATGAAAATAAGACAATAACGCCATATTAGCATGGCTTCATGAGGGATCAGTCATGTTAAACTAATTTAATCAGTTTCTATGAGGAGGTAAGTTCTAGACTTGACAGCGGCGAATCATCAGATGTTGTATATCTGGGCTAGTGATGGACATACATTGACCGCGACGGTTTGCAAACCGCAAGTTCGTGGCGGGCCCCATTCACGTTAATGGCAGGCGAACCTGAAAAACCTTCAGCTCGTATTTGCAGCCACCAAATACTTAGTAGAAGTGTACAAATAGTCCCACAACATGGACAGTGACATACTAGAGGGGGATCAATGACCCAAATTTTAGGCCACGGGAGTACGTTGTTCCAATGTCGTTTGTCACTATCTGTAGCTGAGGTAACGCAGCAAAACCGCAAACAAATGCTGCACTACCCAAATGCACTATATAGAAAGTATATTATTGGTATATAACACCCCGCTTCAATCAGTTTTTTTGTGGGGCAACTGGTAAATCACACCAGTAGAAATTATTTGTTCCAGTGGCGTTTGTCACTATCTGTAGCTGAGGTAACGCAGCAAAACCGCAAACAAATGCTGCACTACCTAAATGCACTATATAGAAAGTATATTATTGGTATATAACACCATTGCTTCAATCCGTTTTTTTTGGGGGGGGGGGCAACTGGTAAAACAATACTGTTTTTCAAATGTACAAATACTTTGCTTTTCCCATCTTGCGCTCAGTTTTAAGATTTTTTTTCTGCGTTATCCAAAGATTCTAGACTTGCATTCAAAATGCTGCTGGTTTCCTTTTACCAGGGAGCAGTGCATTGTGGGAGTTCACATGACAGCAGCACAGTGCTAAGCTGTGAGGTCACATGACACACTGCACACGCCCTCTGTAGATTTTCTACTTTCACTATAAAAAAGGATGAAGAAGAGATCACAATGTAACTCAATATCAGTACAAAATATGTAAATCAAAGCATTTGCAAAGTTACTCTACATCTTACGTAGGTTTAATTGGTTAAATATAATTAAAAAAATGGAGCTACACTTTAACAACTTACAGCAGCATTAGTATTAGCACTGCAATAGTTAAACACCAGAAGAATTAACTTGTAGGCTACAAAATTTTCTTTTTCTGCTACAGTCAGACTGTTGACACGATGATATCCATAGAAATGTGAAGTCGAAAGATTGTGTAGCCCACAGCTGCAGAGTCCCACAGCCAGGGAACGATTACTAAGTAAACCAATGAAATTGCCGAAGTGCTTAACTTGTCTCTGCTTGTTTTGCCTTTTGCTCTATGGAATGATGAATTTCATACAGGTGTCTCCGTCTCCCAAACCAGGTGAGGATTGATGGGGAGCCGAGGAACGATCCATCATCGTGGGCAGGTGGCACAGTATTGAAATTTCAGAAAATCTGTTCCCAATCACATCCGCTGCTGGGCGAATGTAACGACCCTATTCGTGATGCTGTGCTGAAAATCAATGCACAGCATTCAAGGTCAGTGTACTGATAGGAAACTCTTTACAGGTTGATGGATAGGTTGTGGGCATTCAGAATAAATGTGAGAAGAAAGTGACAGGAGAGAATCCTAATACACTGCTTGTGCCAATATATTTTTGTCTTGTCGGAGGAATCCTATACTGCCAGGGATTAGATCATCTTTCCTTGTTTTGTTCTGAATCTTCATTAGATAATACAGTCTTGTAAGGTCAGAATTATGTGATGGGTCTCTTAACTGATTCAGTGGTCTAGATAAATATCACAGGTCTTTAATACTACTGGTTTCATCATATGGGGCAAAAGACCTCTAGTACACCTTCAGACTCAAGGGTTCAGGTGCTCAGTAGGGCTTCTGGGGCCCTATAGGTAAATCAAAAATGGTTTCCATCATGGTAACACTTCCCTCCTTTCACATCATTCAACTAGGAGGTCCGTTATAGGAGACTTGGGGTGGTCTGCCCCTCCTGAATAGAATGATGACTAGAAGACGTAAAAAAAATGCTTAAAGGGGTTGTCCAATCTGTGAATTATAGGATGTCATTATTCCTTACTTGACTAACCCCATCTATGAACTTGAGAACAAAAATTGGTGGTATCATTGTCATAATAGCTTAATAACACAAATTAAGTCACGGCTGAACTGCCTCTGATCGTCTGCTCTCTACTATCAGCTCCCATCTCAACACATAGAAAATACCTAGAAATGCCCGGTCAGCCAATCATTGGCTGGCACAGTTCACTACTGTGGCCTGTGATTGGCTGAGAGGCTATTTTGAAGCATCTCCCTGTGTCATGAGACAGGAGAGGTAAACAGTAAGCAATGGGGAACCAGACAGCATCAAAACAGTAGCGGCAGTGAATTGGTGAAAGTATTGGTCCTTTTATGTTTTTATGTCACCAAGTTTTGTTTCGTCTTTAAAAGTGCAGTTTCCTCCTCTAGCCGACTCAGTGCATTCTTTATTGTATGGTTCCATGTAATACTATCAATTGTGGCCACATGAAGTCATCTCCGTACTTTGATAAAGCTTGGTCCACATTGATCCGGTTTCGAGTCTGGACTAAAACTTTTAAGGGGAATTACCATCAAGACTTTCATAGCATATGGACAAGAAACACACCTCTGGAACATGCACGTATCTCGAGAATAGGGCCCTGTCTCACAGGAATGGCCTTTCTTGCACTTTTTGGACATTTATGACACATGAAGGGGATATGGCCTAAATGTTCAGACTGGACAAACTCTTTAAATCTTAAATTTTCCAACAAAGCATTTTTCTAGCATATTGTCTAGACATGGTGTGGTCAGGAAATCTTACCATTGGGACATGCAGTGATCCCAAGCAGGTAGGTGTTGTTGGGTCAGAGCAACATGTAAACACAGAACCTAGGCTAAGTCCACATCGGGGTTTTAGCATTCTGGTACTCTGTTCCAGCAGGAGAACAGAGTTCACGAACTGCTGTATCTGGCATGACTGGGCAATGATGGGGCACGTCAGATCCCTCTACACTATAATGGCTTCCAGCAAGAAGATTGGCTTTCTGCCCAAAAAAAACTTGCATGCAGCGGTAGTTTCCTAACAGAAAGCCAACATACCTGCTGGAAACCCAGTAGATCCCATTATAGTGAATGGGGATCTGGCGGGCCCTGATGGTGTCTGGCTATGACAAATATGGTAATTCCGTTTGTAAAGAAATAAAAATAGAGCACAATGGGCAGGGCCGCTTAAGAGGATGGGCAGTAACACACGAGACTGGCCTCTCATCGATTGATCTGCTGAACACACAACAGCTATGAAGACATGTAGGAGACATGCTGCACACCATCACACCGGAATTCTTGCAGGTTTGGACTCTGAAGTATACACAAAGTAGCTGTAGTTAAAAATGGGAGCTTCTGGCGACATTATTGAGAGAAGCAATCCAAAGGGAGGTTGAGAGCAGAATTTTATAAGTGGAGATTAGAGATGAGCGAAGTATTGGAAAATTAGATGAGCGGAGATTTTCCCCAAAAATTTGCTTTGCAATGATTTACTTTGTCACAAAGCGCATTTCTTTGTAAGTAGTGGGTGCAATGACAGGGAGCAGCGATTGCGCCTCTCCCCGTCATTGTACCCCTCAGATACCGCATTCATCCACGATCGTGGCATCTGATATACCTGACACCGTGTAACATTTTAAATAAAAATCATGCTTACCTGATCCATTTGCTCGCAATGAGCCAGCCGTCGCCATCTTGCTTGAAGATCTGGAGCGGAATCTTACACGGCCCGAGATGACATCATCACACCAGCCTGCTTGGTGACATCATACGTCACTTCGCATGGGATTTCCTGCGAGATCTTAAAGCAAGGTGGCAGCTAGTCAGTTGCGAGCGAATGGATCAGGTAAGTGTGATTTTTAATTTTTTTAGGTTTGTTTACGCTATTTCAGGTTAACTCCATTCACTACCATGAAGCAAGAGGAAATTTGGCTTTGCTGCGAATCAAATTTATCCTGAAATTCAGATCAAAGTCAATTTTGTGGACTTCATTTCGCTCAACACTAGTGGAGATCAACGTCTTTTGGGATTGTACCGATTCCTTCGTCCTTACCTAACGAAGGGATCAGTAGGATGCCGAAACGTGTTGATCTCCACCAATGAAATTCTGCTCTCAACCTTCCTTAGGATCTTCATAGTGCCACCAGAAGCTCGTGTTTTCTCACTACATCATCTCTAGATATGGTTATTCCGCGAGTCTGCTCCTCTTTTGGAACAGAGTGCCGGAATAAAATGTGAACCTAGCCTTACCCAAACATCTTCATCTACTTTGAAATCTACTTGAGTTAGATCTTAAAAGGGAAAGTCCCCAGGACAGTCCATACCACCCAGTATTACCGTGGCGCACACGGTTGGCATAATTATTGCAGATGCTGAGTTTTGCACGTTGAGTTTAGTTCTGAAAGACAGTATAAGTCATCCACACAAAGCGTCTAGCATTGTGAAGTGACTCTCCACACACTGTTTCCCCATGACATTGTCCAGGTACACTGATGATTGTGGTATTATGCAAAGTCTATAAACTAACGGCGTGTTGCTGCGGACATTCTGCTGACAAATGCTAAAATAATTATCCTTTTGGGATAGGTTTTTACCTTCTCTTTGAAATTATTCAGTGGCAAAAACTATTTAATAGAATTATACGCTTGTTTCTGATTTATGAATGGATAGCGAGAATCACCTGCGCCATTACGATGACAAAATGCCTTTTATGTCTTTTTTGTCGAGAATATTAGTGATGCTCGGCATACTGAAATCAAGCGCCTTGCTTCCTGGTGACCAGAAGCTAATTTACAAGAGAGACAGAGATTCACCCCGTCCTATCGAGCAGTCATTCATTTCTAAAATATGGCGTTGGATTGTCCTACCCGCCGCAGATGAAAACAGGTATTATTATGATCCAGGACATCATTCAGACCTTAATTACAAATTGGAATATAAATAATTTGCTTAGCGCCAATCTTAAATAACTATAAAATGATTAAAGCTGCAATAAGGCAATCATCGAGGAGCGCGCCGGACAGGTTGGTGGATCGGGAGCTTGCCCATAGATCATTGCTGTTCGGTGACATTCAAATGAGGAATATCATTTAAATTATGCAAATAAAAGCTATTGTGTGGCGCTGGCATCTCACTGATCTATGCTTTCTGAATGATGTCCGGATTTAAAGGGGTATCCCGATTTCCGCAACTGAAGCTCATTCATTGTATGATAAAAAAAAAGTGTGCATCGATTTCTCATAGTTTCAGGATCTCTGCTTGCAGTTAGTGAATGGGAATAGTCACTGTTTATGTCCAAAAAATAAAAATCATGTGGAAATCACAGGTGCACAGTTTGGTAAAGTTACATCATGATTGTCGTGAAACAAGGCATGAGGCTATGTGATGACCAAGATGATGTCTATACCCTGAGTAAACAATAGCGGTTCCCATTCAATGCTTGCAAGCAGAGATCCTTAAAGGGGTTTTTCCTTTAAGTTTCCCTTTAATCTTTAAGTTGATTACCTCATGTACATTTTCCCTGTGCGTTTTCCCCCCTACTTTTTGACCCATTCTCACCTTGTAAACAATGACTCTGATTTGTTGATTTGTTTCCATCCTGTATGTAGCACTTCCTGTTGCTGTATCCAACCAAACCCATGATGCACTTCTCCTTCCTCTGCCACAGCTCCAGCTCTGCCCCTAACAACACCCAGCTAGTTTAGAGCTCCTCCCACCCAGCTAGTTACATAGACACTCCCCTATCATTGTCCCTAACAACCCCCAGCTAATTTATAGCTCCTCCCACCCAGCTATTTACATATACACTACCCTATCACTGCCCCTAACAACACCCAGCTAGTTAATAGCTCCTCCCACCCAGCTAGTTACATAGACACTCCCCTATCACTGCCCCTAACAACACCCAGCTAGTTTATAGCTCCTCCCACCCAGCTAGTTACATATACACTACCCTTTCACTGCCCCTAACAACACCCAGTTAGTTTATAGCTCCTCCCACCCAGCTAGTTACATAGACACTCCCCTATCATTGTCCCTAACAACCCCCAGCTAGTTTATAGCTCCTCTCACCAGCTAGTTACATAGACACTCCCCTATCACTGCCCCTAACAACACCCAGCTAGTTTATAGCTCCTCTCACCAGCTAGTTACATAGACACTCCCCTATCACTGCCCCTAACAACACACAGCTAGTTTATAGCTCCTCTCACCAGCTAGTTACATAGACACTCCCCTATCACTGCCCCTAACAACCCCCAGCTAATTTATAGCTCCTCCCACCTCGCTAGTTACATATACACTCCCCTATCACTGCCCCTAGCAACACCCAGCTAGTTTATAGCTCCTCCCACCCAGCTAGTTACATAGACACTCCCCTATCACTGCTCCGTCCATGGACATGACATCACAGGAAATAAGGAAGAGTTGAATGGACATGGTCATGTGACCGCAGCCCACAACGGGGGATGGGAGCATAAAAGGTAAAATAAAATACATTACAAAATAACACCTGTGTTGATAAAGGATTATTTTAAAGGATGTTGCTCCAAAATGAAAAGAATCCTTAAAGGGCATCTGTCAGCAGATTTGTACCTTTGAAACTGGTTGACCCATTGAATGTGCACTTGGCAGCTGAAGGCATCTGTATTGGTCCCATGTTCTAATGTGCCCGAATTGCTGGAGAAATTTAAGTTTTAATATATGCAAATGAGAATCTAATAGCAACGGGGGCGTTGCTGTTACACCTAGAGGCTCTGCTCTCTGCCTGGCCCTGTCAATCAAAGTGCAGAGGACGCGCCAGTTGCAGAGAGAGCAGAGCCTCTAGGTGTAATGACAACGCCCCCGTTTCTCCTAGAAGCTCATTTGCATATAGTAAAACCTCATTTTTCTCAGCAATGCGGGCACATATGAACATGGGACCAACACAGATGTCTTCAGCTGCCAAGTGCACATGTAACAGGTCAGCCAGTGTCATAGGTACAAATCTACTGACAGATGCCCTTTAAGGAGCTGTCTGCTTTGGACAGTTCCCTTTTGCTGCAAGCTTCCCCAAAATATAAGTTGATTATTGACTATTCTGCTGCTACAACCTCCAATGATCAGCTGCAATCACAAGGAACCTGGCTAAGGGCTCTTTCACACCTGCGTTCTTTTCTTCCGGCATAGAGTTCCGTCGTCGGGGCTCTATGCCGGAAGACTCCTGATCAGTTTTATCCTAATGCATTCTGAATGGAGAGAAATCCGTTCAGGATGCATCAGGATGTCTTCAGTTCCGGACCCGAACGTTTTTTGGCCGGAGAAAATACCGCAGCATGCGGCGCTTTTTGCTCCGGCCAAAAATCCTGAACACTTGCCGCAAGGCCGGATCCGGAATTAATGCCCATTGAAAGGCATTGATCCGGATCCGGCCTTAAGCTAAACGTCGTTTCGGCGCATTACCAGATCCGACGTTTAGCTTTTTCTGAATGGTTACCATGGCTGCCGGGACGCTAAAGTCCTGTTTGCCATGGTAAAGTGTGGTGGGGAGCGGGGGAGCAGCATACTTACCGTCCGTGCGGCTCCCGGGGCGCTCCAGAGTGACGTCAGGGCGCCCAAGCGCATGGATGACGTGATCGCATGGATACGTCATCCATGGGCATGGGGCGCTCTGACGTCATTCTGGAGCGCCCCGGGAGCCGCACGGACTGTAAGTATACCGCTCCCCCGCTCCCCGCTCCTACTATGGCAACCAGGACTTTAGTAGCGTCCTGGCTGCCATAGTAACACTGAACGCATTTTGAAGACGGATCCATCTTCAAATGCTTTCAGTACACTTGCGTTTTTCCGGATCCGGCGTGTAATTCTGGCAAATGGAGTACACGCCGGATCCGGACAACGCAAGTGTGAAAGAGGCCTAAAAGTGATAAATTCTTCTAAAGCTCCACCACATGAGAAATTACGGAATGCACAGTTCTCATTTAAATAATGGTTTGTCTGCATGGTGCAGGGAGGAGTAAGCCATGTAAACTATTGGGACTAAAAAAAAAAAGGAGTAATTTTAATAAAAACTGGGTGCCTTTACATATATGATGGATCCTGAAGATCACAATTACTTTAGAATCTGCAGTGGTCTAAGAGGCAATAGACACGGTTGCATTATTTTTTTATATTGCTCAAATGCTTCTTAAACACAAAATTAAACAAGTTGCTAAACACTGTACATTAAATAAACAGTCTTCAATAAATATTCCTACCATTTTGCAGAGTGTGTGTAAAGCCTTCACCTAGCTGCTGATTATGCTGATTCTGTTTGTGATGACTCTCTCTCCTCTCCCTTCTCACAATGTTAGAGATAGGAGCAGGGAGGAGGAGGTTGTACTTGGCAGATCAGAATGTGGAGAGGGGGAAAGGATCCAAGGATGGTAGCTCACACAGACTGCAGATAGGAAAGAAGTACACACAAAGCTGATCACTGGGGAATAGCAACAGAATCATCAACACATGTATTACTGGGAAGGACACATCCACATGAGAGAAGTCTGGTGCAGATTGCAAATATTAGGGATGTGAAAAAGTATGAAAAAATGAAGATTGCAGAATAAAAGTTTTTCTTTCCATTAACATAGGTAAGGATAATTTTTTCCATGTCAAAGACGTCTTAATGAGCCAATGCTGCTGAATACAAATCTAGTGCAAGACTAAATGTTGATTTTTTTACAATTTACTTGCAGTGACTTGCAGATTTTCATAATCTAAAGAACCAGATTAAAAACATTTTATATCTCTATCTCACAAAATCTATTTTGTTTCTACCCTCTGTATTCTTGTGTTTTTTTTATTATTTTATTTTCCTAAAAGCCATCAAGACATTAGATGGAGAAAGTAACCAAATCCAACACAGAGCACATTAACCGCAATAAAATGATGTTGTTACCAGACAAAATGATATATAATAAAGCTTATCTAAAATATGTATTATAAACCTATTGCCAAGATATACAACCTCTGAACCTTCTGATAGATGCATCAGTGTCACAAAAAACAAGGCATGATGTAATGGATTAGGGACGATTATCATATCAGCATCAGAGGCTCTATAAACTTTTATGATAGCTTCTTTGAGGCATGACTACAGATGCTTATACCGTACATTGTAGGCTAATACGACATAAAGAGGCTGTGCTTTGTATGAATTATATGTACACATTGTAATAATACAGTGAAATAAAGGGGATACATTCCCGCAGTGACCCAGAGGGCCACTGCTAATGGTGAGATTTTTGATATGCTATATTTTCTGTGTGGTCAAAGTTTAAGATTGTGTTGTGGCAATGTTATATAACACCTGGCTGAAGGGAAGGGGCTTAGCTACTATCTCTAGGCAGGGATGGGCCCAACCCCTTGAGCTTGGCTCCTTCCTGGGAGACAGGAGTGGACCTGTAGGTGTGAACAGTGATAGCACCCTGCAGGAGTCTGAGTTCTTTGAGGACCTACTGTAGTTGAGGCCTAAGAGAGAACTTTCATAAACCCATCCCCATTTAGTGAAACTGAGACTAAACATGCAGAAAGTTAAGCACCCATATGGGAAGTGCGAGGATGACTGCCTGTAGAAGTAATCCACAAATTTTGGCAAATGAACTGTATAGCATTTTGGCTAAGAGTAAAGGCCTAAGGTCCCTAGCCATACAAGAGAGAAACAGATTACACATTTGTTAAAAGTCTACACCCTGCAGTAGGCATTGTAGAAACATATGTTGGGAGAATATTGGATTGAAGAGAAGCTAGGCTGAATTGGGAAAAATCATTTGGATATAAGACATGGAATTAACCCTATTGCTTCAGCCTGGAAGTAATTGAGACTGTTACCAAAAATATTGGCTGCTTTGGAAAGTAAATGTATGCAGAGATTGCACAGACTTTAGCAAAGAACTGGTTATTTTGTTTGACAACTCTAGTCTGGCTGTAATTTTTCACCATCCCTGGACCCTCATCCTACACCTCATCACAACTCTGACACCAAAGGCACCCCACCTTCCATCAGGCTACGGTCTTTTCACCAAAGTGTGCCCCGGGGAAGTAAGTGTGTCCCAGCTTCAGTGTTCCAGAGAACGCCTGGAGCAGGATTCCCACCACGTAAGTGCCACACTACCACTTCTCTCAACCTGGTGCCTCCCATGCAAGCCACAGTTTTCCTTCCATTTTTTCACTACGGGGATCTTGTAAACAGGGTTCTCTGTGCTGGTTATTCCATCCTAATTTTGGGTGGCTAGAAGTTCGAACCTGTGCAGGACTATGCTGATTCAGAGTTGAATTCAACGAAGGAAGGTGTGTTCTGTTGCAGCTAAAGTAGCTAGTTAGTAGAGAAAGCCAAGAGTTAGGTAAGGACTGTACAGTTTTTAAGTGGCTGGTTCACCCGAAACATGTCAACCACCACCACCGCCTATTGAGAGACTGTTGTAAGTGGTCAAACTCTGCCTCTCTAGAATTATGAGTGAAGACTGCTGTCCAATCAAGTTGAGCTCCACTGCCAACATCTTGCCTCCACCTCTGTTCCTCCGCCACTGAAGAACAGCATAGGAGCCAGAACTACTCTGTTATGATATTGTATAAACAGGGACCTTTACATTACAGAGAACATCCACAATTTTGGACTGAAATAACCTTTGCGAATGATAGCTGGGTCCAACCATAGTAGTATGAACTTCAGGAACTCAATTGGTTAAAGAGTGAAGCTCTAGTGATATTGGATAAACATTTTCTTGCAGTTTTATTTCAAGTATCTATGCATTTCCACATGTACTGTATGTAGAGATCTTGGAAATGCCACTATTGGTTCTGTCATGTATAACATAAATTGTATTTTTAGTTTAGTATTTCTTTATATAATAGACGCAGCGGAAAAAGAAAAAAAATCTAGAGCGCTTGTGCGATGGAAAGCATCAGAGCCAGGTAAAACACAGATGTCATTACAGATCACTGCTTCCCTTCCTTCCACCATTGTGCTAATGTATAGACAGACAGGCCTTGTTTTTCTATCTTGATTTCAGGAAACTCTGTCAAGAACAGTAAATTTCACCTCAGAACGGACCTATGGAGTCTCCTGAAGTATAACGCGTTGGAGCTGATCCTGAACGACTCAACATTCATGATGACCATTTCATCTCAGTCTCCCAAATTACAATCTAAACTATAATGAATGAATAAAGAAGGCCAATGTATACATCCTGCTTGCAATGGTGGGAATTATCTCGTCATTTTATAAACTGTTCTGTAGGGGAGATCAGTATTTCTATTTCCAATGTAGCAAAGCAAATTCTGCAGGGGCAGGAAAGCTCTACTGGTGCCTAAGGGGGTGGTTTCAGGATCTGCCTCCCTTGCATGAACAATCATCCATGTCCCACAATGGACATTTATCACCTATTCACTGCAATAGGTGATAAAATTCTAATAGCTGGACTTGGACCTCCATGATCACTAGAATGGGCCCTCTGTTTCTCCTCACTGAATGACCATAGAGAGTAGATGTCTGTGAAGGTTCTCATTTATCCAGGTCATGGTATATCTGTAAAGAATTAATCAAGGCAACTGGACTTACTGTAGAGTTCTTGAAAACATAAAAGGAAAACGTAGAAGGAGGCCATCTACGTAAAAATGGAGAAGCAAAGCTTGAATAGAGGTGGGGGGTTAGACATCTATTGTCTTGACACCTTGACAATGCTGTCTTGACACCTTTTTCTGGGAGGTCATTATCACCTACGTGACCCCATGCTGGGTATAATGACCTCTGACCCCATGCTGGGTATAATTACCAGATGTTGATTCAGTTACATATTTATTCTCAGAGAATTCTTGTACAGTCACTCAGAATTGAGAAAGCTGGTTGGAAGAACGAGTGAAACGTTTTCAAGAAATCTACAGTAAGTCCAGTTGCCTTGATTTATTCTTTAGAGATATAGAGAGTAGATGTTTGAAAGGAAGGGTGGTCAAGAATGTTCTTCAACCCTATTCATTGTCTATGGGACTGAAAGTGACCATTGACTACAGCAGTTGACTATTTTCATCGGCCCCATAGACATTGAAAGGAGTGACTGGTGCATGCTTGACTTATTCTCCACTCAAATTTCTTCTACCTGCAGTTGTGCAGAGATTAGATATGGGGTGGTTGGGACCTCCGTTCTAGTTATTGGAGGTCCCAGTATCCCAGCTATCCTTTGGATTGGTGATAAACATCTATTGTGGGGCAACACCTTCCATTGTCCATGCAGTAAAACACCTATTTAGAGGCATAATGTTTGTTTTTCTGTAAATTGTACCCACACTCTATTTGGGAGTATGGAAGGAATCCAGAATACCTGGAAGAACATATAAACTCCATGCAGATGTTGTCCTTGGTTTCTTATTTGTCATAGGATTGGCTAAAATGATACCCCTCGAAAACTCTTCTCTGGGGAGAACTCCTTCAAGCAGAATTTATATTGACATTATAAAGACTATAATCCTTAGCATTATGTACATTGCATATGTGTTGCTTACATTTATTTAATGACAAGTTCTCTTAAAGGGTTTCTGTCACCAGATTTAACCCTATTAAGCTAGCTGACATTCGCGATGTGCTAATGTCAGCTAAACCTAACTAGCCTATTCCTACTTTTATCTATGCCCCCATTACGCCAGAAATCAAACTTTTGTAATATGCTAATTAGCCTCTAGGAGCAGGGGGGCGTTTTTCCTGCTCCTAAAGGCTCCGTTCTCCCACCTTTGTCACCTCCCTCCAAGTCCTGATTGACAGGGCCAGGAAGTGCTCCCATCTGTCTGCCAGCCCTGTGCTCTGGAGAAATCTTGCGCCGTTCAGCATTCAGCGCAGGCGCGGTGAGGGAAAGACACTCGCAGGCTGCCAGCTTCCTCACTGCGCCGAATACTGAACGGCGCAAGATTTCACCAGAGCACAGGGCTGGCAGACAGATGGGAGCACTTCCTGGCCCTGTCAATCAGGACTTGGAGGGAGGCAACAGAGGTGGGAGAACAGAGCCTCTAGGAGCAGGAACAACGCAACCCTGCTCCTAGAGGCTATTATAAAAGTTAGATTTCTGGCATAACGGGGGCATAGATAAAAGTAGGAATAGGCTAGTTAGGTTTAGCTGACATTAGCACATGGCTAATGTCAGCTAGCTTAATAGGGTTATATCTGGTGACAGAATCCCTTTAAATTTGATGAAAAATTACCTTTAAATGGTTGCTAACTTTTCTCACAGCTTTGCATAAATCAATAGTACAGAGGAATAGAAGAAACTTTGTGATAAATCTTATCAGAGAAAAATGGCTCTTTCTCAACTTATCAGCTCTTTTACTCCCAAGTCCCAACCTTCTAAAATAACATTCTCCAAGACGGAGAAAGAATGACTTTCAGATCACTGAAGGATCGGTCTATAAGTTGCCCCTAGAAATCTTTGGAGATGGAACAGGGAGAAGGAGTGAGCTGACAGTTTTGAGATGTAGAATTTTTGGGAAGAGGAGATCTGATAAGTGAAGAAAGATCCTTATTTGTTCTAAGGCACTGTATATTACAACGTTTCTTCTATTCAACTGTACAACTAATTTAAGCAGAAATGTGAAAAATGGACCATTTAAACTAGCCAATATGTAAAGATTTGGACACTCTATGATGGCATTCCTATTGGTTTTATTAAATAGGAATGATTGCAAAGAAGGTCACATACAAGGACGTTTCCCACAACTTAAATGATTTTTCCCATGACCAGTTATTCATAGCTAATAAAAGCATTTTAATTGCCCTGTCCGTATTTTTCTCAGACAATAGATACATGAATGTACCACGAAAAAGTAGCATGACAAGATGAACGAGCAAGTGGATTATATATTTTTTTTAATTACCCACAAGTCACAAAAGATGCTGAAAGTGGTTCCCGTTCAGGTCTCTGCATCTTTGGGCAGGTCGGATTATGTCGGCTGATGCTGCTTGTGATGCTGCGGATGGTGTTTTTGATGTTCTTCTTGAGTTCATCCCGATGATGTGGATTGTTAGCGGACACTTTCTGTTTCAAATTTCCCCACAGATAAAAATTGCATGTGGACAAGTCTGGGGAATGTGGTGGCTATATCCTCTTGCTCACTTTCAGCATCTCTTGTGACTTGTGTTCAATTAATTTTTTTTTTTATAATAATCCACTTGCTCATTCATCTTGTCATACTATGCTCATGCACATGGCACATGGGTATATAGCTCCACATAGAGTCCCTAAGGTCCATATAGCCACTGTGGGGTTCCATATGTCTTTTGAAGCAATGATTCTAAAGCAGTCCATACATATTTGATAGCTGTCAGCTCAAAGTTATTGTTTTTTAAAACCCCCATACACATGCACACTAGTAGAAAGAAATAAGACGTTGCCTGACAGTAAAAGCATAAAGATTGGGCATGTTGAAATCTAACAAACCTATCCTTCTCTCTGTTTATATCTGGAGAGGTCATCCTGCAAACTTGTTGGTTAGCTGTCTAGTATCTCATGGGACATGCTGTGTCACGATAGGATAGGCCAGGGGTGGCCAACCTTACAGACACAAAGAGACAAAAAAAAATGTATGTCTACCAGGAGCCACAAACTCGTTAAACACGAGTCACCATATTTTTTGCCCTACAAGATGCACCTAGGTTTAAACAAAGAAAAATAAGAGAAAAAAATATTTTTCATCTGATCTGAGGTCTGATAAAAATATTATTTTCTTATTTTTCATTACCATAGAAAAAAATATATTTTTCATCAGACCTCAGATCAGACTCCTAAATCAGATCCCCAATCCTCATCTGACCTAAAATGAGATCCTTAAACTTCATCAGACCTCCAAATCAGACCCCCAAAATAGGAACCCCAATGCTTGGATCAGACAACACAAATCAGACTCCCAGTGTCAGACCCTCAGTGCTCAGATCTCCCCCAATGCACAGATCCCCCCATGCTTAGATCTCCCCCTTCTCAGATCTGACCCCATGCTCAGACCTGACCAACCCATGCTCAAAGAAGACCCCCCATGCTCAGATCTGTCCTCTATGCTCAGATCCCCCCCATGCTCAGATCTGACCCCCATGCTCAAATCAGACCCCCATGCTCAGATCAGACCCACATGCTCAGATCAGACCCCCATTGCTCAGATCAGGACCCCCCCCCATGCTCAGATCACAACCACCCATGCTTAGAGCTATAGTTTAAAAAAAATCTCTGACCTGATGAACACAACGTCAGGTCGTAGTGCGTGTCTCCACGTACTACATTCTTGCACTATGTGCATCAGGACATAGTGGAGAGTGAGCTGGACCTGCAAACTATCAACAGTGCCCGATCAGGAAAAGAGATTTTAGCATGGGGTGGAGAGTGAGCCGCCTGACTGCTTCCCGGCTCCACAGCTAGAGCCGCACTTGAAGAAGCAAAGAGCCGCATGCGGCTCAAGACCCACAGGTTGGCCACCCCTGGGATAGGCCATGACAAAATCTTATATATAAGGCAGTGAGCCTCTACCAATATGGATCCATAATATGACAGTGTGCATGAGGGCTTTCTTGCAGATAATGCTATGGATGGACTATAAAACACCATCACTCCCCTGGTTAACGTGTTATGGTCTAATCACTTCCTTACCAGAATTTGAGTGGATTTTTTTTTTAGTAAATACATTTTCCATTAGTAAATCAACACTTACTATATTTTTTTGTTTTAAGTGCTTTTGATTTCAGATTGTATTCATGGATTTCGTAGCCTTGTTGATCATTTATGAACACCTAACATGAACCCATTCATCATTGTATTCTTGTGATGTAGACCTACTCAGCTATAACATCTGCTCATTCAGGCATTTTGACACCATCACAACTTGAACCCATTAATGGTCAATATCAAATTAGTGACTTAACAAGTAAAAAAGGGAAGTTTCTTTAGTCTTTGGAGTAAATCTGTTGATTCTGATTCATCGTCTAATTAGATTGTACTTGTTAATGTTAAATGGATAATATGATTGAATAAAGGTATCACACTCATTAGTTTAATGAGGGAAACTGTGAAGAATTATCTTCTCACTTTGTTGTCCTCTGTCTGCTATGTAGGGTAACAGAGCATGGTTGGCCGTTCCTTTCATTAGATGAAAACATTAAAATGTACAGAATCCAGAAGATGACCAATTTGCACAGAATTTCTTACATGTCTTACATCATACATTAATGGTGCCTGTGACCACATAAACAGATGCAAGCACTAAATGCAGTAAATAGATTGGAAGCTTTAAATTAAGTAAGGTTCTTTCACTTTGGGCTATCCTTACTTTTTAGAAGGATCCCTTGGCAATAAGCAGATCCCTTGTTGTGCCCCTTGTTATCTGTTCAATTTCCCTGCAGCACCACCCTAGGAGAAATTAAGCATTGCACAGGACCCCTTCAAATGAAAGTGTTGTCTGTGAGATATAGGTCAGAACAGGTCCTCCAGAGCGAGAGACACTCTTTAGAACTGCTCTCCACACCAGGCCTAGTATGAAGATAATAAAAAGAGGATATGACTCTAATAACAGATTATCACAATTCCATAAAAGAGTATATGAAAATGTGTTTTATAAACTGGACAACCCCTTCTAGTATTAGGGCAATCCATGTTTGGCGAATCCTTTCCTCAAGTTCAGTAGACAGCATGGACTCTATGAGCATAACTACTAGTATTAGGAGGAATAAATAAAATAAATCTCGAATGTGGTTGGTGGAAATGTATCCATAGATGCTATAAATGAAATACAACCATGCTAACCATAAGGATTCTAGAAACAAATTCATTTTTAGAGCACCAATTAACTAATGTATTTTTTAGGCTTCTGTGATTGTGTCAACCAACAGATGCGGCTTTTGGGCTACTCCTAAGGGCGTTGTCCTGGCAGTCTCCTGGCTTTTACCCTTGCAGTATTGTACAGAGATTTGAACTTTGATGCAGGGAAACAACCAGACTTCTACCTCCCAGAGTAGTCTCTATATGATTGACAGCTGTCCCATGAGGGTTAGAGACACCAGTGCAGAGCAGCGAGGGGTTAGGCAATGTCATATTCAGAGAGAAGGTTGATGTCAGGGCAGGTGGAGTATTCGCTAATAGTCTGGTAGGCAGCAAAGGGTCAAAACGAAGGTGAAGCAGTAAGCTTCGTAAGTTAGTAAGTAAGCTAGAGAATCTATTGATCAGGCACCCTCCCACAGGGAAAGGTGCCTTAAGTACCCCAGAGTTGCCAGCCATTGGTTGGTAAAGATTAGGATGAACCTGTACTGGCCATTTAAAAGCCCGAGTGAGCATGCATTGCCAGCCACGGCCACGGCCTGCATGGAGGAACAGAGCAGGCCCAGCACCTGGTTCTGCCAAAAAGAAGGAAACAGGGGCAGGCGGGTCTATGCTGCCGGGAGAGGTGAGCACAGCAGTGGCAGCTGCAGGCACTTTTTAAACCTTGAGGAGCTTTTTTTTTGGGTCAATGGAGTTTTTTTCTTCAGCATGCATGTACAATGAGTGTTAGTGTTTTTGCATAGAGTCTGTTTGAACAATGCTTTTTTTCCCACTACAGTTTGAACAGAGCTCTGGGGTGTTGGACCCTCACCAAATGGATAGTAATGACCTAATCTGACGACAGGTCATAAAATCCATGGAAACCCCTTTAAACATTCTTGATGATAAGTCCTGCATGTGCACTGACAACAAAAATTACTTAAAAATGAACATGCATTTGTCAGGTATACACAGAGGACGGGCCCTGAGAATCATTTCCCTTTTTGGCCCCATTTCCACCAATGCTACCAAATTTAGACAATTTTTTTTTCCTTTAGTTTCTAATTTTACATTTTGCTTTTTAACATAGAAATTACTAGACACGTGAGAAGTATTTGAAGATTAAAGCAAGTGAAACCATTTCTATAGGTGACAACACCTAACGTGCCCCTATATTTCTGCCGGGCCAATCATAAAAACTGATTTCATGTTCTGGCTTTTATTCCCAACACTGGGAAGAAAAAACAGAAGTGGAGTTTGTTTTTCATAGTTTTTTTTTTATGATTTTCTCCTTTTAATAATCGCTTTCATTATTTCCTTTTTGTCCTCTAACAATACGCCGTACAATATTACTCTCCTGATTTCCGGTTTCAAGCCCAATAGAGTCATTATTCTGCCTTGGCTATAATGTGTTCTTTCAAAGAGGAACAATCTGAACTTTTGGCCATAAATTTATTTTTATGTAAAGTTCCCGCAGTGTAAATCCTAATATACTACACTGCAGCTGACATCATCTCGACAAGAGACACATATACAAGTACTACTGCACATCGTAGGAGAATCAGAGTAAACATTTTACGATGCACGGCATGTAATTCGCCTTCGCACACAAGGGGCAAGAGAGGGGCACATAAAAGATGCATTTGGGTGATAGAGTATCCAAAAATATAGACAGGCTTGAGTGGCCAGACAGACAGCAGCGCATGCCAAGGCGATACCACAGCCAGACGTGAACATAATATATAACGGAATATAATCTACCCTGATAATTAATGGTTTTCAAAAGTAAAACGAGCAATGGTAAATCAGGGAAGAACAGAAAGTGACACGTATTAAAAAAGTGGAGAATGGGACGTGAGGGAGATCCAGTTGTAGGTAAAATATTGCAGATGTATTTATGATTGTAAGCTATTGCTGTCATATAGAGAAAGAAGCAATCCATCAAATAAATCATGTACATCACCAAACTGCATGGCTCAAAGCTTGGGATGTGACAGCTGAAATTACATGGCTTTTAATCACCTCTTCTAGTTCCATGTCATAATTTTAGTCTAAGCTACCACTTATTTGACCACCGGTTCCTTAAAAAAGATGTGGGGAATTAGAACATAGATATTATGTGTTAGTCATACTTTTTCCATGTAAGATTTCAGCTGCTGGGACGAGCACTAGGAGTGAGGGACGTAATATGGATTGCTGTTGGTAACCTAGTCGAAGAGAGTCTTCACCGTATGGCTTGGATTCTCAATGTGCTCTCCTAGTCTTAAAGGGGTTTTCCAGGAGTAATATATTGATGACCTATCCCCAGGTTAGGCCATTAATATCAGAGCAGTGAGGGTCTGCCTCCCATCATCTCCCCTGATCAGCTGTTTGAGGGGGTGAGCACTGTGGCCTCTTCCTAGGGAAAAGGTACAGAGGAAGAGAACAGGGACTTCAATGCAAGGGGCTACCTTCAGAAGACAGTCAAAACACAGTATGGGTTCAGGAGATGCTTTTATTAATTTGCAACGAGTTTCAGGTCCTTATTGGACTATTCGTCAAGCATTAACATTCGTGTAAGGGTCCGTTCTAGACCCGAAACACGTTGCAATTTAACAAATTAAAGCATCTCCTGAAATCATACTGTATTCTGATTGTCCACTGGAGGTAGTACCACACATTGAAGTCCCCGTTATCTTCCCCCGTACCTTTGTATCTATCCAGCAGCCAGTCTTGTGGGAATCAAGATGACCACTGGCAAACTCTCAATAAACTTTCTTGTCTACCCAAATGTAGGGTGCAGTCCTAGATCAAATAGCTAATTCATTTCAGTAGTGTGGCAGGCACCATAAGCAATTAACCCTAACCACATGCAGCAAAGTTCAAAGCCATAAGCGTGCGTTACTTTGCCTTCCAGCAAAGCCTTTTAATGGTCCTCGAACTTCTGCAAATATTTAAGGCTTCCATCTCTCAGAGGTTTATCCTTAGCATAGTTGCTTTTCTAGCAGTTTTCCACTCTCAGGAATGGTGTTTTCTTGGATAACTTCTTGGCCTACATTTCAGGTGAAGACATAAAACATGTCTTCTCTCTTGCCTGTTAACTAACAGACTGTCTACTAACCAGAGACAGGGCCAGCCTGTCTGCCAATACACTAAGAACTACCTGTTTAACTATTTCCTCCCATACATAGTATTTGGGAGTTCACTATATACTGTATATATATATATATATATATATATATATATTTATTTATAAAGTAAAGCAACCTTAGGGATTCACTTAGAACTTATGACATTGGCCAGTTTTTTGGGGGGAGATCAGATTTTGTAAGTTTTACTCGGTAAAGGGCTTGATGTGTCTGAAACCTGTGTAACACTGCAGGATAAGTATGTTGGTGCTAGGGATACAACAGTAAAAATTTTTGCATATTGATTGCCTAGATTTTTCAAGAAATAATTTAACGCACAATATAGGATGTAGAATCCGTAAATAGAAAATAATTTTTGATTGTTTTATAGGAGAACACAGATGACGTCAAGGATCATAGACTGTTTTTAGTCTGTATACAGCTAAATGTCCTAATGCCACCTGTCCCTTGATAAAGTTCAAGAAAACATGGCTGTTATCTCAAGCAAAATAATTTACCAGGATCGTGTTAGAACAAGATCTTCTCCAGGGAGGCTGTCATTTCTCACGCTGCACATTGTGTGCGCTTTACTATGGAACTGTACAGTGATAGTCCATCAGTTTGCATTTTTTCCCCTTCAGTGACGTTGAAAGGAATGGGTGAAGAGATATCACCTTGAAGGAGATATATCATACAGTTTGTCCTTGACAGCAACATGCATAAAAAACAGGAGTGGTCTAGTCAAGCAATACCTCTCATTCATTTTTGTCACCAAAACCATCTGCTCCATAATTTGGCCATTCTTCAAGAAATTCAGGCAAACCAAAAGGTGAAAATGCGGTTTTCCTACTCTCTCCTAATCTTGGGCCATGCAACAGTGGCCATATTACGTGTCATCCAGTCTAACATGGGTCAGTGAGCAGGTTCGGCTATTTCTAGGACCCCTATCGAAGTGAATGAAGCGAAATCTTCTTCAAACATTGTGGCCGTGAGAAGCTAGTTGCTCTTCTCAAAGTTGGGACTCGAACCTGTTGGACATTTATGACATATCCTGTGGATATTCCCTAAATATCAAGATGGGAATAATCCTTTAAAGGGGTTTTCCATTTTTTTTAAATGCCACCCTAACCCAAGTCAGCAGTAACTGTGAAGAAAATCCCAATGCTCTGTTCCAGCTCTGTGGCCCCTTGGCTGTTTTTACTGGATTTCTGGTTCCTGCATGTGAACTTCTGCAGCCTCAGCTTTGCAGTGTCCCTAAGCGGCATGTCACTACTGGGTCACATGACACGTCACCTCAGAGACCAATTGTCCTCTGTAGAGGTGGAAGTGACTCCATCCATGCAAAAGTTGGGGACCAGAAGTCCAGTAAAGACAGTGCAGGAGCCATGGAGGTGGAATGAAGCTGCGGGGTACCACTGGCAGGTGGGGAGGTATCGGGATAAAAAAAAAAAGATAAAAATCCTGGGCAACCCCTTTTAGGTTCCATACACATGGCACAAAGGTCATTATGGTTATGTGTTTTACAGAAACGTGTGAACTCTGTGTGCCAACAGATGCCAACATGCCATAGTGAGGGATTCTATTCTCGTGTTGAAGGAATACCATGTATTAGAACAGGGCCACTTTCTTTTATCTTGGGCTACAGCAGGTTTTGGTCATCATTCATAATGCATCAATTTTTTGTTTAGAGTCATAAAGATCCAATATATGCATGTGTGCATGAACTCTAAACCTTTGTTCACATCTGAGATACTGTTCCGGCACTGAGCAGCATGCTAGATTTCACGGGATCCGGTATTGCAAGATTCTATAGTTCAACACCATCTCCCATTATAGTTAATAGGAATCTGATGGGGAACTATAGAATCTGGCAAGGAAGAAATGATCTGATGATTTTGGTCCAGCTGACAGCTGTAGCAGATGTGAATGTGACCTAAGTGTTCTTCATTGCTCAACAAAAAGGAACACCTCAGTTAGGGGAGGATTGGCAGCTTAATATGGCCCTGGAAAAAAATACCTAAAAGTGGCCCCATATTGTAGCAGGGTCCAAATTGAAAGGAAATTGATTGGCAGGTCAACAAAAGTAGGAAGGTCAGCAAACCCATAGCACAAAATACCACACAATGTATTACCCCAAAAGCTGTCCCTCTGAGTTGGCCATCAGTAGTGGCCATTTTCTCTTCTACTCCTCCGATTGTCTCTGATTAACATATGGAGCAGGGTACTTAGGAGGTGAGATGTGGGCCACAACTGTTGAATTCAGGACTGCATGCGTGGTTGCTGGTCATGAGTATCTGATTCTCGCAGGGTTAATTACAGCTGAGAGTGCATAATGTAGCCAGCCAGCAGCAGAGACGGGGGCTTGGGCCGCCCCCTGGGCATCACCCCACAGGGAAATTTTCCTGTAAGGTCTATGGCCAATCCCCCCCTGGCCTCGGTTATTTCACTTACACAACCTAGTACCTAACATGCTCACTTTCTTCAGCATACATTTGCTTGACCTTTAAATACAGTAGATCTGCTAGATCTTCTTTACTCCCTCCATATTTTTCATCTCATTATTATGGATGCCATCTCTTCTTAAACTCGCACCATGAAAGCACTTGTGACCCCTTGCTCAAGAGAAATAACATTTTTATGGCTCTCAGCATTATTGTGCAATCTGTATGCCATGTGATACTACACAATAAAGTGAAATTCATGGAAAATCTTATTTCAGTGGTAAAACAAAACAAGGCTTTTCCGGGTACTAATAAATCTTACATTTTAGCATATAATAGACATTGTAGGCTTGGCATGAAAGCATGATTAGAGTCAATGACAAAACAAAAATGTCTCTTCACTCATCGACATTCATCAGATGACTGGATACCATAGCCGAAAACATATTTTGTGTGTTCCCTGCATCTTGCTCCCTGTTATGTAATTTTTTGAGTAATATTAATATCCTGTTAGTTCATTGCCACGTTAACCCATTGCTCCCCAATTAAGCCCTCTATCACCAGAGCTGTAAAAATGTCTGGTCCATCTGTAGACACTCTTCCTTTCCACAGCAGGTGTTTCCTTACCTGTGACCTCATGGAAAGTCACTTGGTTGGGTTACAAGCTGTTCCCAGAAGAAGAAAGGACATCTCATTTGGCTGGGGTCCATCACCTTCCTCTTCCTTTCTCACCAGAGCTGCCAGTTAATTCATTCTGAAGAGTTATACCGATGGTTTCCCTTGTCAGTGGAACTTGTTGGTCTCCTATCTACACATGTGCTTGAATTGTCTATGTGGAGCATTATGGAGAGCTGGTTTGCAATGAATTTGCAATATTGTCTGTTACTAAGAGCAGACGCGTGCTCTATTCTGCCCAAATGGGTTATCTTATATGTTTGGATATGGATGTAAACTGATGTGTGAAAGTGACCAAAGGATAAAAAACATGGAATCTCCTTCTTTAGCGCAACCACTGTACATCAGTTAGGAGATTCCCTGGCACATTATTCTTCTTTTCTGGTTAAGGATTAGATTCTGAAAAGGAAAAATGTAACAGAGAAAATGAAAATATAATATGAAAAATGTTCAGAATGTTCCCAAAAATACTCCATAGTATATCTTTCAGGGTATAACCCTATTGCGCAAGGTTTGTGGAGGACTCTGGGCAACTTCTTGTAGAAGGGCCAGCTCTCCTTCTCTTGGAAAGAGTGAAATGGACAAAGTTGTGCAGAAAATTAATGTAATAAGGATGTGTTCACATGAGAGTAGAATCATTACAGAAATTTCTGCTACAAAAAATTGATTCCATAGGGTTATTTCTGAAAAGAAAAACATTTAAATGAACAGGGCAGTTCTGCAACAAATCTGCTGTGTGCAGAGGTGCACCTAGCCTTTCTGCTGCCTGAGGCAAAAACTGAAATGGCACTCCCCCCCCCATGCCAATTTCCTAATCTAACCCCTTCCCTTCAGCCAATGGCCCTTCAGCTGCCCCTCTCTTGCCCCAACTAGTGCTGCCTGAGGCGATCACCTCACCTGGCCTTATTGGTGGTGCACCATGGCTGTGTGAATATACTCTAACAGTCATATTTTGTTCCCAGATACAACTGTCATGCAATGCTCAAATAGTAATGTTTTATCGTGCCGAAATAATACCATCTAACTGTGCAGAACTGGGTCTCAGTAATACAAGAGAGGATTGAAATCTCATGGATCCCCTTAGTCCATGATTTTAGTGCCCATTGACCTAGATGTATGGTTTAAGGTGGCCTGGATGGGTAAAAGACGGGTTGGAGGTACTTCCAGTTGGTTCTTCCTATTTATTTTCTGCTATAAGGCCATAAAGACAACATAGAGCAGGTTCCCTTCTGTTAGATTACAACAAAGATCATCTCTCGCTTTTGCCACGAATTGCCTTTTTTTGTCACAACTTTTGCCCAGGGACTTTGAATCCAGACCTGTGATGGGGTTTTCAGATGCATCTTTGTTTGGTTGCTCTAGGAGTGTGTGCACAGTAAGGTCATTGTGAGACCTACTGTAATTTTCGGTAGCGATCTGGGTCTAGAAAGCCACCAAGTGGTGGAGCCTAAGGAAGAGTGGAGTCACAGTTATGGAGAAGGTTCTTGGATAGAGAAACCCTCAGAGGTGTTGAAAGAGTAGATCCCAGGGGAATATCTCCTTTTTGTGCTTTTAATTGTATTTTACTTTTTTCAGCATTCTTATATTATAATTTCAACTGCTCGAAATGGTCAGAAAAACTATGTTATAAATATGCTAATTAGGTCAGTATGGAACCCAATGGGCTGATACCAGAGATTTAAGAGCCCAGCACCACCCATTATGAAGGAGCCCAGCCCCGCCCCACATCCTCCAACTCCACTCCCTGCTCACACAGTTGAAGCTCCTTAATCTTGCACAGGACAGCTCGCGCATGCGTAGTTCGTGCTGTCATCAGCCCCAGGTTACGAACTGCGCATGCGCTAGTTGTCCTGCACAAGATTACGGCGCTTCAACTGTGTAACATCGGGGGGAAAGGGAGGGGAGATGGAGGATGCAGGGCGGTGCTGGGCTCCTTCACAATGGGTGGTGCTGGGCTCTTGAAACTCTAGTAACAGCCCCTTGGTCTCCTTACTGACCTAATTCACCTATTTATAACATCGTTTTTCTAACTAGACAAAAGCATCCCTAGCTATGGCACATGAAATTTACAGACATGCTAGTGGAGATCTAGCAGGACATGTAAAGGGCTCTTCAGGCTAAAACTAGCTGAAAGGATCCCTTTAATATACCCAAAAGCCAGGATCCATCAGGAACACACTCAAAATTGAATGTGCACGTGTCTATTGCGTAATCTGTTTCACAGAACACAAATCCCATGTTCGTTGTTGAAAGCTCCCAGAGGAAGGAATGCAATAAAATTGTCATTTTCTGGTCCGTGCAGAAACTGCTTTGATTTTCTCGTCATTAGCAAGTTGTAGTTTGTCCTGATAAAAGTGCTGTCGGCAGCACTGGTGCTAACAGAAACTTGCTAATCATCTCTTTTTCCCTGCTTGACGTTGTCTTTGAACAGATTGTAAAAAACGTTGGCTAAGTTGCTCTCCAACAAGGCCTTGGTTAAATGCTCTCGAGCCCGGCTGTGTAACACACCGGAACTGACAGGAATTGGCAAGTCTGGAAGCAGACCATATCGGAATCCTGCTCTGACCCAGCGATTGGGCAATTCTGAGTCATCAGCAGATGCTCCTTCTATCTGCGTGCTGGTATCTTCAAGGACATTAGTCAAATTTGCAAGCCAACAATTCTAATTAGTGAACCGGTTGCAAAATTTAAAATACCCACTATCCCTCAAAACTTATTCATACGCTTATCAAGTACCCCTTGGCATAAAGAGTAGATTTGCATTCTTCAGTGAAAAGCCATAACTAGCAATCTAAAGGTGGTTAAACTAAAGCACAGTTAGGTCATCTGATTATACAGTTGTCTATTAAAAGCTTATATTCTCAGCAGTTCTCTAGCAATAATTCTAACCTCTTGTTCTTAGGTCACAGATCTGGTAGTCTTACCCCATTCATGAAAGCTTTGAAGCAGCTGCAAAAGAAACTATGCCCAAGGTCCATGAAAATGGGTATTATATACAAGGGTAAATCCTGTTGCCTTGTACATGTCTTAAACTGATTTTCTCTGGTTTAGATCTCAACTACATTTCTTCTATGGAAAGATGTCACCAATATCACAATTGCCCTAAACCCAAAAAAGACTAAAAGATCTTAATGTAAGGTTCAACAGGCAGCCACTGTACTACCAGGGATGGATACTAGCCCACTGGACTACCAGGGATGGATACTAAACTACTGGACTCCCAGGGACCAGTAGGCTAGTATCCATCCGTGGTAGTCCAGTGGGCTAGTATCCATCCCTGGGTGTACAGTGGCTGCCTGTTGAACCTTACATTCAGATCTTTTAGTCTTTTCTGGGTTTAGGGCAATTGTGATATTGGTGACATCTTTCCATATAAGTGGGCTAGTGCCCACTGGACCACCAGGGATAGATCACATGCCACTGGACCATCAGGGATGGATACTTGTCCACTGAACCACCAGGGATGGATCGTAGCTCACTGGACCAGCAGGGATGGATACTACCCTACTGGACCACCAGGGATGGATACTAGCTCACTGGACCACCAGGGATGTATCGTAGTCCACTGGACCAGCAGGGATGGATAATAGACCACTGGACCACCAGGGATGGATACTAGACCACCGGACCACCAGGGATAGGTTCTAAACTATAGAAGATTGAAACTAGTATTGAAATAAAGTTACTAAGTAACCAGGTATGAACACAAAACCAGTGACCAGTCACCAGGAACATAGAACTTGGTAAGCAAGAAGAAATAGTAGTATATACATGTATTCTATAGTGTTGAGCGAATTGATCCGAATTTCAGGATAAATTAGATTCGCTATGAAGCTGAATTTCCTCTAGCTTCGTGGTAGCGAATTGATATAACCTGAAATAGTGTAAAAAATAAAAAAAAAATCATACTTAACCGATCCATTTGCTCACAACGGGCTCGCCGTCGCCATTTTGCTTGAAGATCTCAGCCGAAATCCCATGTGTGACGACGCATGACATCACCACACCAGCCGGTGTGATCTTCAAGCAAGATGGCGGCAGGCCCGTCACGAGCAAACAGATCAGGTAAATATAATTAATTTTTTTAATTTTACACTCTTTTATTTATATCAGATGCCGTAATCATGTATGAATGCGGCATGTGAGGGGTACAATGACGGGGATCGGCGCAATCGCCGCTCGCTTTCATTTCACCCACTAACAAAGAAATGCATGTTGTGACAAAGTACTTCATCTTGAAGCGTTTTTTTTTTTTTATTCAGCGAAGCAGCTGAATCAAACTTTTCATTAATTCGCTCATCTCTAGTATTCTACTTTTATAGAGTTTCACCCCTTAATCCAAGGTTATTAGGTAATGCTGGCTCCTATTTTACTAGATTATCAATGCCTCATGCACCTTAGGGAACGGCCACACAGTCAGGTTTCCTGATGCAGTTTTGGAAGCCAAAATCAAGAGTAGATCATAACAGGACAAAAAGTATAAAGGACGGAAACAACTTCTACTCTTTTTTTTAAATAAACTCCTGGTATTGGCTTCTAAAATTACATACAAAAATCTCATTGTGTGGCCTTACCTTAATGTAGCGGTTGGCCAAACTCGGATGACTCCACCATACACATGCATGAGGACTTGGCCAAGCATCCATGTGTCCTGAACAGAGAGTCGAACAAAAGCATTGGGCAGTCAAAATTTAAAGGGTTTGGTCACTTTCTGGTTACTGTTACCAATGTGTTTGTAAGATGATTATATGGTAATTACTAATATAGCCTTTGTTGAAATTCTGCACCATTTTCTGTATTTTATAAGGTACTAGCTGAAGGACCTCGCTTCGCACAGGTATATTTCATCTATTTAATTTAATGTTTGTGTGTGTTGTTAGAAGATATCGACAGTATCCACTATAACAGTGACCTCTAAAGCACCCGCCCCTTAACACTGACCATAGGTTACTATCCTCTGAACTGTGACCCCCAACATTCCCAGACCCCTTAACAGAAACCTCCACAGCAACTGCCCCTTTAACAGTGACTGCCACAGAACCCCGCTCCCTTAACAGTGACCTCACAGTACCCCGCTGTCTTAACATTGACCTCACAGTACCCCGCTGCCCCTTTAATAGTGGCCTTCACAGTCCCCTCCTCTCTTAACAGTGACCTCCACAGTGTCCGCTCCTTTAACATTGACCTCCACAGCAGCCTGCCCCCTTAACAGTAGCATCCACAGCACCCTCCCCTTTAACAGTGACCTTCACAGCGGCTGCCCCTTTATTAGTGACCTTCACAGTACCCCGTCTCCTTAACAAGGATTTACACAATAATCCGCCTCCTTAACAGGGACCTCTACAGAGCTTTGCTCCCTTAAAATGTGACCTCCACAACACCCCATTCCCTTAACAGTGACCTCTACAGCACCCCGCCCCTTAACACTGACCTCCATAGCGGACCATCCCCTTAACTGTGACCTCCACCGTTCCACCGTCCTTAACAGAGACCTCCACAGCGCCCGCCCCTTTAACAGTGGCCTTTACAGCATCCTGTCCCCTTAAAAGTGACCTCCACAGCGACCTGCCCCCTTGACAGTGACCTCCACAGCGGCCAACCCTTTATTAGTGACCTCCACAGTACCCCGTGTCCTTAACAGTGATTTCCACAACACCAGGCCCCCTTAACAGTGGACTCAACAGAAATCATCCCCTTAACACTAACCTCCATAGCGGACCGTCCCCTTAGCTGTGGCCTCCACAGTAGCCTGCCCCTAGTCCGGTTTTAGGCAGGAGAGTCTGGCTTTCAGACTCCCTGTCCTCCGTCCAGCGCAGGGCCTGGACAGACACAGGGATGTCCTTTTGAACAGCTCACTCTCAGACAGCAGCACTGGGCTGTCTGAACGTGAGCTGCAGGAAGAAAGTCACCCTCCCTCCCACCTCTGCAGCTGACAGAAGTTGATTTTTACCTTCATTTTTTCAATCCCCGTCGTCTGCGGAGTGGGAGGGCGTGGTCTAATTGGGTTGGGGAGTGGCTTAGCAGACATTGGGGCGGGGTTTTTAAGTTCGTATTTTGAATGGCCACCCTACCTTCCCCCTGAACTATGACCACTATAGCACTTCGCTCCCTTAACAGTGTCATCCTCAGCACCCTGCCCCTTTAAAGGAAATCTGTCACCAGGATACATGCTATTGAAGTAAAGCCATGGCCTAATAGCATTTAGTACCTTATTTCCAGATGTGCCTTTGTTTCAGCAACAGATGTTTCTATCTTCTGAAAATCCAGTTTATTTGGTATGCAAATAAGCCAGTAAGGTGCTCAGAGAGGCGTCACTCTTGCAGGAAGGAGCCCAGGCATGCTTCCTGCTAGTGCCCAAGCCCACCATCATGCTGGGAGCAGGGAAAAGGGGGGCAAAGTTATGGCTTGAATGTGATGTAGGAGGGGTGGGTGGTGTCACGGATGGTGTTACAGAAAACTAGAAGACACAAATGAAGATCCGACTAACTTGATCCAAAACTAAGGAACAGGAGGGTAAGCCCTGTAAGAGCCCTAGCTCTCTTCCTTACTGCTCAGCCTATGCAAAAATCTCAATGGTAGAAAATTGCATATCCTCGTTCCTCGACTGTATAACACCTGAACACCCTATAATAGTGAGGGGACACGACCACCGGCTCCCTACACTTAATACGGAGGGAGTCAGGGTCACCTAGGATCAAGCCCACAGGCAAACAGAAATAAAGAAAACATACTTATCTTGTGGATGCAGTAGTAACAGCTTCTAGCATCAGCACACTCCAGGAAGTTGTATAAACCGCAAAGTGATGCAGTATGGGAAGGGATTTAAAGGGATGCAATCAGTGCAACTACATGACAGCTGAGAGAGGCTAACGAGATGAGAAAACGAAAGCAAAACAAAAGGAACCTCAACGTCTGTCAGAGCTTCTCAGATGTCTGGTGGTGACAGTACCCCTCCTTCTACGAGTGGACTCCGGACACTCAGAGCCCACCTTCTCAGGATGGGACCTATGGAAAGCCCTGATGAGACGAGTGGCCTTAATGTCCGTCACTGGGACCCACATCCTCTCCTCAGGACCATAACCCTCCCAATGAACGAGGTACTGGAGAGAACCGCGGACAACACGAGAATCCACAATCCTAGAGACCTGAAATTCAAGATTACCATCAACCACAATCGGAGGAGGAGGCAAAGACGAGGGTACAATGGGTTGGACATAAGGTTTTAATAGGGACTTGTGAAAAACATTATGGATCTTCCAAGTCTGAGGAAGATCAAGACGGTAGGCAACGAGATTGATGACGGACAAGATTTTGTAAGGCCCAATAAACTTAGGACCCATCTTCCAGGAGGGAACCTTCAATTTGATATTCTTAGTAGACAACCATACCAGATCACCAACATTCAGGTCCGGACCAGGCACACGTCTCTTATCAGCCACACACTTATATCTCTCACTCATGCTCTTTAGATTATCCTGAATCTTTTGCCAAATAGATGAGAAAGACGAGGAGAATCTCTCCTCATCAGGTAAACCAGAAGCCCCCTCTCCAGAGAATGTCCCAAACTGCGGATGAAACCCATATGCACCAAAAAATTGTGACTTATCAGAGGACTCCTGACGACGGTTATTTAAAGCAAACTCAGCAAGGGAGAGAAAAGAACACCAATCCTCCTGATTCTCTGCCACAAAACAACGCAGATATGTCTCCAGATTCTGATTGACGCGCTCTGTCTGGCCATTCGACTGCGGGTGGAAAGCAGAAGAGAATGACAATCGAACTCCCAAGCGAGAACAGAAAGCCTTCCAGAATCTGGAAACAAACTGCGTGTCCCTATCAGAGACTATGTCTGAAGGGATACCATGCAGTTTGACAATGTGATCAATAAATGCCTGAACCAGCATTTTAGCATTGGGCAAACCAGGAAAAGGAACAAAATGCGCCATTTTGCTAAAACGGTCCACTACCACCAGAATCACAGTCTTCCCTGAGGAACGAGGCAGGTCTGTAATGAAATCCATGAACAGATGTGTCCAAGGACGGGAAGGAATGTGTAACGGAAGGAGAGGACCCGATGGCCGTGAATGAGGGACTTTGGCACGAGCGCAGGTCTCGCAGGCTGCCACAAAGCCCTCAACCGACTTACGAAGAGCCGGCCACCAGAATCTCCGAGCAATGAGATCCACTGTGGCTCTACCCACCGTACCCAGCAAAGATAGTATCGTGGTGCTCCTTAAAAACCTTGTGTCGTAAAGTGAGAAACCTTGTGTCGTAAAGTGAGAGGCACAAACAACCTCCCAGGAGGACAAAGATCAGGAGCCTCTGCCTGGGCTGCCTGAACCTCTGCCTCCAATTCAGGATAAAGAGCAGGCACAACCACCCCTTCAGCCAAAATGGGACCCAGGTCTTCAAAGTTCCCCCCTCCCGGAAAACAACGTGACAGAGCATCCGCCTTCACATTCATAACCCCAGGGCGGAACGTGACAACAAAATTAAACCTTGAAAAGAACAAAGACCATCTGGCCTGTCTCGGGTTCAGACACTTGGCTGACTCCAAGTAGGCCAGATTCTTATGGTCAGTAAACACGGTAATAGGGTGTCTGGCTCCCTCTAGCCAATGGCGCCATTCCTTAAAAGCTAACTTGATGGTCAACAACTCCCTATCTCCCACATTGTAATTTCTCTCTGCGGAGGAGAGTTTCTTCGAGAAAAAGGCACACGGTCGCCATTTGGCAGGAGAGGGGCCCTGAGACAAGACCGCACCCACACCCACCTCAGAAGCGTCCACCTCAACTATGAAGGGCAGAGAGATATCAGGTTGTACCAGGATGGGAGCGGAAGCAAAACTCTCCTTGATACTAGAAAAGGCCTTACGCGCCTCTACCGACCAGGAGGAAAAATCTACCCCCTTTCTAGTCATATCAGTGAGTGGTTTAACAACAGAGGAATAATTTAAAATAAACTTCCTGTAATAATTGGCAAAACCCAAAAAACGCATCAGAGCCTTCTGATTCTCAGGAAGCTCCCACTCAAGCACAGCGCGGACCTTCTCGGGGTCCATGCGAAAACCAGAAGTGGAGAGAAGAAACCCCAGAAATTGAATTTCTGGAACCGCAAATACACATTTTTCCAGTTTAGCGTACAATTTATTCTCCCGCAGGATGAGCAAGACCTGACGTAGGTGGTCCTTATGAGTTTTGAAATCAGGAGAAAAAATCAAAATGTCGTCTAGATACACTAGTACAAATTTCCCCATTTAATGATAAAAAATGCTGTTCACAAAATGCTGAAAGACGGCTGGAGCATTCATCAAACCAAAAGGCATAACTAAATTCTCAAAATGGCCCTCAGGGGTATTGAAGGCCGTCTTTCATTCGTCTCCTTCTCTGACCCTGACCAGGTTGTATGCCCCTCTTAGATCCAACTTGGAAAAAACTTTAGCCCCAACAACCTGGTTAACCACCTTCGGACCGCCTAACGCAAATGTGCGGTCCGGAGGTGGCGGCCCTGCGCAGAGTCACGCATATAAGCGTCATCTCGCGAGGGTCGGGATTTCCTGTGAACGCGCGCACACAGGCACGCGCGCTCACAGGAACGGAAGGTAAGCGAGTGGATCTCCAGCCTGCCAGCGGCGATCGCTTGCTGGCAGGCTGGAGATCCGAATTTTTTAACCCCTAACAGGTATATTAGACGCTGTTTTCATAACAGCGTCTAATATACCTCCTACCTGGTCCTCTGGTGGTCCCTTTTGTTAGGATCGACCACCAGAGGACTCAGGTAGGTCAGTACAGTCGCACCAAACACCACACTACACTACACCCCCCCCCGTCACTTATTAACCCCTTATAAACCCCTGATCACCCATGATCACCCCATATAAACTCCCTGATCACCCCCCTGTCATTGATCACCGCCCTGTCATTGATCACCCCCCTGTCAGGCTCCGTTCAGACGTCCGTATGATTTTTACGGATCCACGGATACATGGATCGGATCCGCAAAAAGCATACGGACGTCTGAATGGAGCCTTACAGGGGGGTGATCAATGACAGGCGGGTGATCACCCATATACACTCCCTGATCACCCCCTGTCATTGATCACCCCCCTGTAAGGCTCCATTCAGACGTCCGCATGATTTTTACGGATCCATGGATACATGGATCGGATCCGCAAAACACATGCGGACGTCTGAATGGAGCCTTACAGGGGGTGATCAATGACAGGCGGGTGATCACCCATATACACTCCCTGATCACCCCCCTGTCATTGATAACCCCCCTGTAAGGCTCCATTCAGACGTCCGCATGTGTTTTGTGGATCCGATCCATGTATCCATGGATCCGTAAAAATCATGCGGACGTCTGAATGGAGCCTTACAGGGGGGTGATCAATGACAGGCGGGTGATCACCCATATACACTCCCTGATCACCCCCTGTCATTGATCACCCCCCTGTCATTGATCACCCCCCTGTAAGGCTCCATTCAGATGTCCGCATGATTTTTACGGATCCATGGATACATGGATCGGATCCGCAAAACACATGCGGACTTCTGAATGGAGCCTTACAGGGGGTGATCAATGACAGGCGGGTGATCACCCATATACACTCCCTGATCACCCCCCTGTCATTGATCACCCCCCTGTAAGGCTCCATTCAGACGTCCGCATGTGTTTTGTGGATCCGATCCATGTATCCATGGATCCGTAAAAATCATGTGGATGTCTGAATGGAGCCTTACAGGGGGGGGGTGATCAGTGACAGGGGGGTGATCACCCTGATCACCCTGATCACCCCCTGTCATTGATAACCCCCCTGTAAGGCTCCATTCAGACGTCCGCATGTGTTTTGTGGATCCGATCCATGTATCCATGGATCCGTAAAAAATCATGCGGATGTCTGAATGGATCCTTACAGGGGGGGTGATCAGTGACAGGGGGGTGCTCACCCTGATCACCCCCTGTCATTGATAACCCCCCTGTAAGGCTCCATTCAGACGTCCGCATGTGTTTTGTGGATCCGATCCATGTATCCATGGATCCGTAAAAATCATGCGGATGTCTGAATGGAGCCTTACAGGGGGGGTGATCAGTGACAGGGGGGTGATCACCCTGATCACCCCCTGTCATTGATAACCCCCCTGTAAGGCTCCATTCAGACGTCTGCATGTGTTTTGCGGATCCGATCCATGGATCCGTAAAAATTATACGGACGTCTGAATGGAGCCTTACAGGGGGGTGATCAATGACAGGGGGGTGATCAGGGAGTCTATATGGGTGATCACCCCCCTGTCATTGATCACCCCCCTGTCATTGATCACCCCCCTGTCATTGATCACCCCCCCCTGGTAAGGCTCCATTCAGACATTTTTTTTGGCACAAGTTAGCGGAAATTTTTTGTTTGTTTTTGTTTTTTCTTACAAAGTCTCATATTCTACTAACTTGTGTCAAAAAATAAAATCTCACATGGACTCGCCATACCCCTCACGGAATCCAAATGCGTAAACATTTTTAGACATTTATATTCCAGACTTCTTCTCACGCTTTAGGGCCCCTAAAAAGCCAGGGCAGTATGAATACCCCACATGTGACCCCATTTCGGAAAGAAGACACCCCAAGGTATTCCGTGAGGGGCATATTGAGTCCATGAAAGATTGACATTTTTGTCCTAAGTTAGCGGAAAGTGAGACTTTGTGAGAAAAAAACAAAAAAAAATCAATATCCGCTAACTTATGCAAAAAAAAAAAAATTCTAGGAACTCGCCATGCCCCTCATTGAATACCTTGGGGTGTCTTCTTTCCAAAGTGGGGTCACATGTGGGGTATTTATACTGCCCTGGCTTTTTAGGGGCCCGAAAGTGTGAGAAGAAGTCTGGGATCCAAATGTCTAAAAATGCCCTCCTAAAAGGAATTTGGGCACCTTTTCGCATCTAGGCTGCAAAAAAGTGTCACACATGTGGTATCGCCGTACTCAGGAGAAGTTGGGGAATGTGTTTTGGGGTGTCATTTTACATATACCCATGCTGGGTGAGAAAAATATCTTGGTCAAATGCCAACTTTGTATAAAAAAATGGGAAAAGTTGTCTTTTGCCAAGATATTTCTCTCACCCAGCATGGGTATATGTAAAATGACCCCCCAAAACACATTGCCCAACTTCTCCTGAGTACGGCGATACCACATGTGTGACACTTTTTTGCAGCCAAGGTGGGCAAAGGGGCACATATTCCAAAGTGCACCTTTCGGATTTCGCAGGCCATTTTTTACACATTTTGATTGCAAGGTACTTCTTACACATTTGGGCCCCTAAATTGCCAGGGCAGTATAACTACGCCACAAGTGACCCCATTTTGGAAAGAAGACACCCCAAGGTATTCCGTGAGGGGCACGGCGAGTTCCTAGAATTTTTTATTTTTTGTCACAAGTTAGCGGAAAATGATGATTTTTCTTTTTTTTTCTTTTTTCCTTACAAAGTCTCATATTCCACTAACTTGCGACAAAAAATAAAAAATTCTAGGAACTCGCCATGCCCCTCACGGAATACCTTGGGGTGTCTTCTTTCCAAAATGGGGTCACTTGTGGCGTAGTTATACTGCCCTGGCAATTTAGGGGCCCAAATGTGTGAGAAGTACCTTGCAATCAAAATGTGTAAAAAATGGCCTGCGAAATCCGAAAGGTGCACTTTGGAATATGTGCCCCTTTGCCCACCTTGGCAGCAAAAAAGTGTGACACATCTGGTATCGCCGTACTCAGGAGAAGTTGGGGAATGTGTTTTGGGGTGTCATTTTACATATACCCATGCTGGATGAGAGAAATATCTTGGCAAAAGACAACTTTTCCCATTTTTTTATACAAAGTTGGCATTTGACCAAGATATTTTTCTCACCCAGCATGGGTATATGTAAAATGACACCCCAAAACACATTCCCCAACTTCTCCTGAGTACGGCGATACCAGATGTGTCACACTTTTTTGCTGCCAAGGTGGGCAAAGGGGCACATATTCCAAAGTGCACCTTTTGGATTTCACCGGTCATTTTTTACACATTTTGATTGCAAAGTTCTTCTCACACATTTGGGCCCCTAAATTGCCAGGGCAGTATAACTACCCCACAAGTGACCCCATTTTGGAAAGAAGACACCCCAAGGTATTCTGTGAGGGGCATGGTGAGTTCCTAGAATTTTTTATTTTTTGTCGCAAGTTAGTGGAATATGAGACTTTGTAAGAAAAAAATAAAAATAAAAAATCATCATCATTTTCCGCTAACTTGTGACAAAAAATAAAAAGTTCTATGAACTCACTATGCCCATCAGCGAATACCTTAGGGTGTCTACTTTCCGAAATGGGGTCATTTGTGGGGGTTTTCTACTGTTTGGGCATTGTAGAACCTCAGGAATCATGACAGGTGCTCAGAAAGTCAGAGCTGTTTCAAAAAGCGGAAATTCACATTTTTGTACCATAGTTTGTAAATGCTATAACTTTTACCCAAACCATTTTTTTTTGCCCAAACATTTTTTTTTAATCAAAGACATGTAGAACAATAAATTTGGCGAAAAATTTATATATGGATGTCGTTTTTTTTGCAAAATTTTACAGCTGAAAGTGAAAAATGACATTTTTTTGCAAAAAAATCGTTACATTTTGATTAATAACAAAAAAAGTAAAAATGTCAGCAGCAATAAAATACCACCAAATGAAAGCTCTATTAGTGAGAAGAAAAGGAGGTAAAATTCATTTGGGTGGTAAGTTGCATGACCGAGCGATAAACGGTGAAAGGAGTGTAGTGCCGAAGTGTAAAAAGTGCTCTGGTCATGAAGGGGGTTTCACCTAGCGGGGCTGAAGTGGTTAAACAGATCCGGGATCAGAGGAAGCTGATAAGGGTCACGAATTGTGATACTGTTCAGCTCCCTGAAATCTAGACATGGTCTTAACCGCTCCAGGACCGCATAACGCACGGATGCGTCCTGGAGGCGGTCGATTCATTCCTCCTGGACGCATCCGTGCGTCATCTCGCGAGAGGCGAGATTTCCTGTGAACGCGCGCACACAGGCACGCGCGTTCACAGGATCGGCCAGTAAGAGACTGGATCTACAGCCTGCCAGCGGCGATCGTTCGCTGGCAGGCTGTAGATGCGATTTTTTTAACCCCTAACAGGTATATTAGACGCTGTTTTGATAACAGCATCTAATATACCTGCTACCTGGTCCTCTGGTGGTCCCTTTTGCTTGGATCGACCACCAGAGGACACAGGTAGCTCTGTAAAGTAGCACCAACCACCACTACACTACACCCCCCCCCTGTCACTTATTAACCCCTTATGAACCCCTGATCACCCCATATAGACTCCATGATCACCCCCCTGTCATTGATCACCCCCCTGTAAGGCTCCATTCAGATGTCCGTATGTGTTTTACGGATCCACGCATCCATGGATTGGATCCGCAAAACACATACGGGCGTCTGAATGGAGCCTTACAGGGGGGTGATCAATGATAGGGGGGGTGATCACCCCATATACACTCCCTGATCACCCCCTGTCATTGATCTCTCCACTGTAAGGGTCCATTCAGATGCCCGGATGTGTTTTACGGATCCATGCATCCATGGATCGGATCGGCAAAACACATACGGACGTCTGAATGGAGCCTTACAGGGGGGTGATCAATGACAGGGGGGTGATCACCCCATATACACTCCCTGATTACCCCCTGTCATTGATCACCCCCCTGTCATCCATGGATCGGATCGGCAAAACACATACAGACGTCTGAATGGAGCCTTACAGGGGGGTGATCAGGGAGTCTATATGGGATGATCACCCCCCTGTAAGGCTCCATTCAGACGTCCATATGTGTTTTACGGATCCACGCATCCATGGATCGGATCCGCAAAACACATACGGACGTCTGAATGGAGCCTTACAGGGGGGTGATCACACCATATACACTCCCTGATCACCCCCCTGTCATTGATCACCCCCCCGTCATTGATCACCCCCCTGTAAGGCTCCATTCAGACGTCCGTATGTGTTTTACGGATCCACGCATCCATGGATCGGATCCGCAAAACACATACGGACGTCTGAATGAAGCCCAAATACACTCCCTGATCACCCCCTGTCATTGATCACCGCCCTGTAAGGCTCCATTCAGACGTCCGTATGTGTTTTGCGGATCCGATCCATGGATCCGCAAAACACATACGGACGTCTGAATGGAGCCTGACAGGGGGGTGATCACCCCATATACACTCCCTGATCACCCCCCTGTCATTGATCACCCCCCTGTCATCGATCACCCCCCTGTAAGGCTCCATTCAGACGTCCGTTTGTGTTTTACGGATCCACGCATCCATGGATAGGATCCGCAAAACACATACGGACATCTGAATGGAGCCTTACAGGGGGGTGATCAATGACAGGGTGGTGATCACCCCATATAGACTCCCTGATCACCCCCCTGTCATTGATCACCCCCCTGTAAGGCTCCATTCAGACATTTTTTTGGCACAAGTTAGCGGAATTTGGATAATTCTTTTCTTAAGAGTCTCATATTCCACTAACTTGTGACAAAAACTTCCATGAACTCACTATGTCCATCACGAAATACCTTGGGGTGTCTTCTTTCCAAAATGGGGTCACTTGTGGCGTAGTTATACTGCCCTGGCATTTTAGGGGCCCAAATGCGTGCAAAGTAGTTTGAAATCAAAATCTGTAAAAAATGGCCGGTGAAATCCGAAAGGTGCTCTTTGGAATGTGGCCCCTTTGCCCACCTAGGCTGCAAAAAAGTGTCACACATGTGGTATCACCGTACTCAGGAGAAGTTGGGGAATATGTTTTGGGGTGTCATTTTACATATACCCATGCTCGGTGAGAGAAATATCTCGGCAAAAGACAACTTTTCCCATTTTTTTATACAAAGTTGTCATTTGACCAAGATATTTATCTCACCCAGCATGGGTATATGTAAAATGACACCCCAAAACATATTCCCCAACTTCTCCTGAGTACGGCGATACCACATGTGTGACACTTTTTTGCAGCCTAGGTGGGCAAAGGGGCCCACATTCCAAAGAGCACCTTTTGGATTTTACCGGCCATTTTTTACAGATTTTGATTTCAAACTACTTCGCACGCATTTGGGCCCCTAAAATGCCAGGGCAGTATAACTACCCCACAAGTGACCCCATTTTGGAAAGAAGACACCCCAAGGTATTTCATGATGGGCATAGTGAGTTCATGGAAGTTTTTTTTTTGTCACAAGTTAGTGGAATATGAGACTTTGTAAGGAAAAAAGAAAAAGAAAAAAAATTCATCATTTTCCGCGAATTTGTGACAAAAAATAAAAATTTCTATGAACTCACTATGCCCATCAGCGAATACCTTAGGGTGTTTACTTTCCGAAATGGGGTTATTTGTGGGGTTTTTAGAACCTCAGGAAACATGACAGGTGCTCAGAAAGTCAGAGCTGCTTCAAAAAGCGGAAATTCACATTTTTGTACCATAGTTTGTAAATGCTATAACTTTAACCCAAACCATTTTTTTTTTTTACCCAAACATTTTTTTTTTTATCAAAGACATGTAGAACAATAAATTTAGTGAAAAATTTATATATGGATGTCGTTTTTTTTGAAAAATTTTACAACTGAAAGTTACATTTTGATTAATAACAAAAAAAGTTAAAATGTCAGCAGCAATGAAGTACCACCAAATGAAAGCTCTATTAGTGAGAAGAAAAGGAGGTAAAATTCATTTGGGTGGTAAGTTGCATGACCGAGCAATAAACGGTGAAAGTAGTGTAGTGCAGAATTGTCAACAAAGAAAAAACCAGCAGCAACAGGTGACTTCGAGGGTCGTATGTGTCCCTTTCTCAGACTCTCAGAGATATAAGCACGCATAGCGAGCCTTTCAGGTTGGGAGAGATTGTATAAACGAGATTTAGGCAGCTTGGCGCCTGGGATGAGATTAATAGGGCAATCGTACTCCCTGTGAGGGGGCAACTCCTGAACACCACTCTCAGAAAACACATCCGAAAATTCTGAGAGAAAAGATGGTACAGTCTTAGTAGAAACCTCTGAAACAGATGTCGTGAGGCAATTCTCTCTGCAAAAATCACTCCAACCATTTATTTGCCTTGCTTGCCAATCAATGGTTGGGTTATGTTTAGTGAGCCAGGGTAGCCCCAACACTAGAGGAGTAGGCAGCCCGCTTAGGACGAAACATGACACATCCTCAACATGAGTATCACTCACAATCAAACGGATATTGTGAACTATGCCCTTTAACGATTTCTGAGAAAGTGGAGCGGAATCAATAGCAAAAACAGGTATATCCTTTCCCAAAGTGCATACCTGGAAACCATGAGTTATAGCAAATTGATTATCAATGAGATTGACAGCTGCTCCACTATCTACAAAAATCTCACAAAAATGTTCTTGCTCTCTAGCGCCACCCTGGCAGGTAGGACAAAACAGGAACTACAAGCAAACGGAAAACCTTCAATTTCCGCATCAACCTTGCCAATAGTAACAGATGAAACGTTTTTAGAAGATTTTTTTCTTTTTGTTTCTTTATTACTCTCAAAAAACTGCCTGAATCTCCTAGAGGGACAAACATTTGCCAAATGATTTATACCTCCACAACAGAAACAACCCCTCCTCTGAGAGCTGAGTCTTCTATTGTCAGAGGCAAGCAAACCCAGCTGCATGGGATCCTGCTCAGAGGGGATTGAGAGCGACTGAGACCCCTGTGCACTGAATGAGACCGCCGCACTGTCCTTGGACTGAGTATGACAGGAAGGAGTGATCTCTCCTCTCTCTCTAAGACGCCTGTCAATACGAACGGCCCGAGACATGGCAGAGTCCAAGGAGGTAGGTCTCTCATGAAAGGCAAATGCATCTTTCAATCCCTCTGAAAGACCATGGCAAAATTGACTTTGGAGTGCAGCATCATTCCAACCAGTATCAGCTGCCCATCTCCGAAATTCTGAACAGTATATCTTTGCGGACTGTTTACCCTGGCATAAAAGACGTAGTCTAGACTCAGCCAGAGCAATACGATCCGGATCATTATATATCTGACCCAGGGCTAAAAAAAATTCATCCACTGAACAGAGGGGCCGTGCCCCCTACCGGCAGCAAAAAGGCCCAAGAATGAGCGTTATCCCATAGCAGCGAGATGATGATCCCCACACTCCGCTCCTCATCACCAGAGGAATGGGGAAGTAGGCGAAAATGGAGTTTGCAAGCCTCTCTAAAACGAACAAAATTCTCACTACCCCCGGAGAACGTATCCACAAGCGAGATTTTAGGCTCAGAACAAATTCCATGAACGCAAGCATAAACGGTCACCTCAAACTGAGAGACAGTTTTCCGGAGATCTGCTACCTCCAGTGAAAGACCCTGCATGCGGTCAATCAAGGTTAAAACCGGATTCATGCTTAAGACGGTTTTGGCGGTTTATAATGTCACGGATGGTGTTACAGAAAACTAGAAGACACAAATGAAGATCCGACTGACTTGATCCAAAACTAAGGAACAGGAGGGTAAGCCCTGTAAGAGCCCTAGCTCTCTCCCTTACTGCTCAGCCTATGCAAAAATCTCAATGGTAGAAAATTGCGAATCCTCGTTACTCGACTGTATAACACCTGAACACCCTATAATAGTGAGGGGACACGACCACCGGCTCCCTACACTTAATACGGAGGGAGTCAGGGTCACCTAGGATCAAGCCCACAGGCAAACAGAAATAAAGAAAATAGACTTATCTTGTGGATGCAGTAGTAACAGCTTCTAGCATCAGCACACTCCAGGAAGTTGTATAAACCGCAAAGTGATGCAGTATGGGAAGGGATTTAAAGGGATGCAATCAGTGCAACTACATGACAGCTGAGAGACGCTAACGAGATGAGAAAACGAAAGCAAAACAAAAGGAACCTCAAGCAGGAGGTTCTGTAGAACGTCTGTCAGAGCTTCTCAGATGTCTGGTGGTGACAGGTGGACACATTGTGACAGGAGACATACCTGGGCTCCTTCCTGCAAGAGTGACGCACCTCTGGGAACCTTACTGGCTCATTTGCATAGCAAATAAACTGGATTTTCAGAGGATTAAAAACATCTATTGCTGGAACAAAGGCACATCTGGAAATAAGCTACTAAGTGCTATTAGGCTACGGCTTTACTTCAATAGCGATTATCCTGGTGACAGATTTCCTTTAAAGCTGACCTACTGCAGTGAAGAAAAATGGCTGGTTTGTTATAGAAACCTGGTTTAAAACTGTGTGTATGTGAAGACTAAGGGCTTGCGAGTTTCTATTGGCTGATAAGGGTCATGTGATTAGGCTTCTATTGGCTAATGCATTTTTTTGGGAATAACTCAGGAACGGTACGACCTCAGACCTGGTCTAAAACCTTCCCGGACACCTGATGTACCTGTGTGCCAAATTTCGTGATTGTAAATGCGACGTCGCGGATTCCTTTAGCGGACATACATACACACACACACATACATAAATTCAGCTTTATACAGTATATTAAATGTCCCCTTGTTTACAAAGTCTTTTGTGCTGTCCACACAGAGGTCCTGTCCAGAAAATGGCTGCTGATGGAGGGTCATGTGACCAGGTAAATCACCTCCATATGATGTCTCCTCCAATCAAAAGCTCTGCACCTGCGATCTGCACTTGTTCTTCACTTGTTCTGTTGGAAGTTTAGTGCAGATGTAGTGTATCTGAATAGAGGAGTCATCACATGGAGGTGATTTGCCTGGTCACATGACTGTCCATAGGTCATCTTAAAGGGCTTCTGTCACTCCCCCATTTAGCAATTTTCAGTATCGGACATTAGCTATTTGCTAATGTCAGTTGAGTCCATATACAAACCGGATTCCAAAAAAGTTGGGACACTATACAAATCGTGAATAAAAACTGAATGTAATGATGTGGAGGTGCCAACTTCTAATATTTTATTCAGAATAGAACATAAAATCACGGAACAAAAGTTTAAACTGAGAAAATGTACCATTTTAAGGGAACAATATGTTGAATCAGAATTTCATGGTGTCAACAAATCCCCAAAAAGTTGGGACAAGGCCATTTTCACCACTGTGTGGCATCTCCCCTTCTTCTTACAACACTCAACAGACGTCTGGGGACCAAGGAGACCAGTTTCTCAAGTTTAGAAATAGGAATGCTCTCCCATTCTTGTCTAATACAGGCCTCTAACTGTTCAATCGTCTTGGGCCTTCTTTGTTGCACCTTCCTCTTTATGATGCGCCAAATGTTCTCTATAGGTGAAAGATCTGGACTGCAGACTGGCCATTTCAGTACCCGGATCCTTCTCCTACGCAGCCATGATGTTGTGATTGATGCAGAATGTGGTCTGGCATTATCTTGTTGAAAAATGCAGGGTCTTCCCTGAAAGAGATGACGTCTGGATGGGAGCAGATGTTGTTCTAGAACCTGAATATATTTTTCTGCATTGATGGTGCCTTTCCAGACATGCAAGCTGCCCATGCCACACGCACTCATACAACCCCATACCATCAGAGATGCAGGCTTCTGAACTGAGCGTTGATAACAACTTGGGTTGTCCTTGTCCTCTTTGGTCCGGATGACATGGCGTCCCAAATTTCCAAAAAGAACTTCGAATCGTGACTCGTCTGACCACAGAACAGTCTTCCATTTTGCCACACTCCATTTTAAATGATCCCTGGCCCAGTGAAAACACCTGAGCTTGTGGATCTTGCTTAGAAATAGCTTCTTCTTTGCACTGTAGAGTTTCAGCTGGCAACGGCGGATGGCACGGTTGATTGTGTTCACTGACAATGCTTTCTGGAAGTACTCCTGAACCCCATTCTGTGATTTCCTTTACAGTAGCATTCCTGTTTGTGGTGCAGTGTCGTTTAAGGGCCCGGAGATCACGGGCATCCAGTATGGTTTTACGGCCTTGACCCTTACGCACAGAGATTGTTCCAGATTCTCAGAATCTCCAGATGATGTTATGCACAGTTGATGATGATAGATGCAAAGTCTTAGCAATTTTTCGCTGGGTAACACCTTTCTGATATTGCTCCACTATCTTTCTGCGCAACATTGTGGGAATTGGTGATCCTCTACCCATCTTGGCTTCTGAGAGACACTGCCACTCTGAGAAGCTCTTTTTATACCCAATCATGTTGCCAATTGACCTAATTAGTGTTAATTGGTCTTCCAGCTCTTCGTTATGCTCAAATTTACTTTTTCCAGCCTCTTATTGCTACTTGTCCCAACTTTTTTGGGATTTGTTGACACCGTGAAAATTTGAATCAACGTATTTTTCCTTTAAAATGATACATTTACTCGGATTAAACGTTTGATCTGTCATCTACGTTCTATTACAAATAAAATATTGACATTTGCCATCTCCACATCATTGCATTCAGTTTTTATTCACAATTTGTTTAGTGTCCCAACTTTTTGGGAATCCGGTTTGTATATCACTCTTACCTCTCTCTGTGCTGTAATTTCTTAAAAAATCGTACTTTTATAATATGCTAATTACTTCACTACCAGCAAGTTGGGCGGTCACTTGCTGGTAGCCGCCGCATCCTCGGACTATAAACACGCCCACTCCTCCACTTGATAGACAGGGCACACGAGCGCTCTCCTCCTCCCGTTGGCCCTGTCTGCCCATGAAATCCCGCGCCTGCGCCGTACCGGTCCTCATTCGCGCTCTGAGAGAAGGACACTCGCTTGCCCGCTCCTTCCTCAGTGTGCCTGCGCCGATGACCTCAGCCTACACCCAGAAAAGGTCCTTCTCTCAGAGCGCCTGCAAGTAACCGCCCAGGCCTTCAGAACTGCCTTAATTCTACGTGGCATTGATTCAACAAGGTGCTGATAGCATTCTTTAGAAATGCTGGCCCATATTGATAGGATAGCATCTTGCAGTTGATGGAGATTTGAGGGATGCACATCCAGGGCACGAAGCTCCCGTTCCACCACATCCCAAAGATGCTCTATTGGGCTGAGATCTGGTGACTGTGGGGGCCATTTTAGTACAGTGAACTCATTGTCATGTTCAAGAAACCAATTTGAAATGATTCAAGCTTTGTGACATGGTGCATTATCCTGCTGGAAGTAGCCATCAGAGGATGGGTACATGGTGGTCATAAAGGGATGGACATGGTCAGAAACAACGCTCAGGTAGCCCGTGGCATTTAAACGATGGCCAATTGGCACTAAGGGGCCTAAAATGTGCCCAGAAAACATCCCCCACACCATTACACCACCACCACCAGCCTGCACAGTGGTAGGAAGGCATGATGGATATATGTTCTCATGCTGTTTACGGCAAATTCGGACTCTACCATTTGAATGTCTCAACAGATCAGGCAACATTTTTCCGGTCTTCAACAGTCCAATTTTAGTGAGCCCGTGCAAATTGTAGCCTCTTTTTCCTATTTGTAGTGGAGATGAGTGGTACCAGGTGGGGTCTTCTGCTGTTGTAGCCCACTTTTCTTTCCCATTCTGACATTCTGACATTCAGTTTGGAGTTCAAGAGATTGTCTTGACCAGGACCACAACCCTACATGCATTGAAGCAACTGCCATGTGATTGGTTGACTAGATAATCGCATTAATGAGAAATAGAACAGGTGTTCCTAATAATTCTTTAGGTGAGTGTATATCGACTCAACTGACATTAGCAAATAGCTAATGTCCGATACGGAAAATTGCTAAATGGGGGGTGACAGAAACCCTTTAAGGACAGAACCAGAATTTCAACAAACGCTATATGTGTCTATATGTGTGCTAAGTGTCATGTAATCATCTCACAAAAACATTGGTCAACAGTAACCAGAAAGTAACCAACCCCTTTAATTGTGTGATCCCTATGCTATGCAGTAAGCAGTTAAATCCAAACAGAGGTCAGTACCCCTATTCAGATTAATGCTCCAGTGTTTGAAGAGGGACCCCGGTATAAAAAGCATAAAGGGCAAGGACCAGTACTGGGTGGCAACGTACTTAGACCCCCTGTACAAACACAAAATGGTGGAAATGTTACCAGCATCAAAGAGGGCTGACAGAATGCAGCATTTCCAGGCCTTGTTGCAAGAGATGCTGCATTCTGCTGTTGCAGGCGCTGGCAGACGAATTTCCACCGACAGCGAAACAGGTGCGGGTACCAATCCTAGCGCGCCTGCAAGAAGAGGGCGGTTTGAAGATGTGTTTGTCACTTCGGATATGAGATTATTCTTGCAGCCAACCCATCGACAGCCGCCCTCCGGATCCAGCCTCTGGTAACGCATAGACCGACAGGTGTCCGACTATATCGGGTTAACAGCCAATGTGGATGCTCTGAGAAGCAAGGAACCCCTGGACTACTGGGTGTGCAGGCTTGACCTGTGGCCAGAGCTAGCACCATTTGCCATGGAACTCTTGGCTTGCCGCTCGTTAAGTGTACTATCCGAAAGGACGTTCAGCACAGCAGGAGGGATCGTGACCGATAAGCGCACTCGCCTAGCTCACGACAGGGTGGACTACCTCACATTTCAAAAAATGAATGAGGCATGGATCTCAGAGGAATTCAACACCTATGATGACCACATGTAATTGATTTTCCTCATGCCAGCCTACACACATCCGCCACCACTTAGAGCAAAGAATGGTCCTTGTCTTATGTATATACAGCGACATAAAAGGCCTTTTCTGTCAGGTGAATGCCAAATTTTTGGGGCCTGTACTGTCTTACAGTAACATTTTTAGCCGGTGACCGCCTATTGTATCTCCAGCCACATAATCACAAGTTCTTTTCCGTTAGGTGAATGCCTAAGTATAGCACTAGCAATTATTATGCAATTTTGTACTTTATTTGGTTTGCAGAGAGCTGTTGCATTGCATGTTTTGTTTTACAGTAAAAATTTTAGCCAGTGACCGCCTAATGTACCTCCAGTAACATAATCACAAGTTCTTTTCTGTCAAGTGAATGCCTAATTCTTGGGGCCTATACTGGCCGACAGTAAAATTGATATCCACTGACCGTCTAATGTACCTCCAGCCACATAATCACTTGTTCTTTTCTGTCAGGTGAATGCCTAATTTTAGGAGCCTGTACTCCACTGGCCTAAAAGAAAAAATTTCTAGGCTCCAGCAGGGCACACTTTAGAGATTTTCCCTTTAAGACGCATAAAAATGGCCCCTGATTAAAATACATATTTTTTGTGGAAATTTTTGCCATTGATCCCCCTCTGGTATGTCACTGTCCATGTTGTGGGACTATTTGTACACTTCTAGTAAGTATTTGGTGGCTGCAAATATGACCTGAAGGTTTTTCAGGTTCGCCTGCCATTAAAGTGAATGGAGCCCACTGCGAAAGCGCGGTTCTCGAACATTTGATCGCGAACGCGCGTTCGCGAAACGTCCCAGACGATTTTCGGCCATCACTAGTTAGGACAAGCCCAGTATTTTTCTGTTTTGGACTTCACCAAAGGGTGCTGGCAGGTTCCCTTAACGGAGGCTGCCAAATAGAAAATGGTCTTCATTACACCGGAGGGGCTATACCAGTATAAGGTGTTACCCTTTAGTCTGCATTGCGCCCCCGCCACTTTCTAAGTGCTAATGGACATGGTGCTGCGACCACATCGTCGGTACGCTTCGGCTTACCTGGACAATATTGTCATCCACAGTACCGACTGGGAAAGTCACCTGCCCTAAGTGCAAGCTGTACTAGACTCCCTTAAAAAAGCTGGACTAACCGCTAACCCAAAAAAATGCGCGATAGGGTTAGAGGAGACAAGATACCTGGGTCATTGGGCGCGGAGTGATCAAACCCCAAGTAAACAAAATAGAGGCAATAAGAAATTGGCCCCGAACTATCACCACTAAACAAGTAAAGTAATTTCTTCCCTACTTTGCTACTGTAGCCGCGCCATTAACAGGGTTATTGAAGGGACTCAAGTCAGTGATGGTTCACTGGAATGATGGGGCAGAAGAGGCTTTCTCCGCTTTGAAATCGGCTCTGTGTGAGTCCCCGGTTTTGGTGACACCCGACTTCAAGCGGGGATTCATAGTACAGACAGACGCCTCTGAAGTAGGCCTCGGTGCTGTACTGTCTCAGAAAGTCAACTTCCCATTGTCTTCCTAAGCCGTAAGCTCACCCCAGCCGAGACCAGGTACAGTAAAGTGGAGAGAGAGTGCCTGGCTATCAAGTGGGCACTCGAGTCTCTCCGCTATTATTTGTTGGGGAGAACATTCCGCTTGGTGACTGACCACTCCCCTCTCAAGTGGATGAGCCAGGCCAAAGATAGACATACCTGAGTCACCAGGTGGTTCCTGTGCTTACAAAACTTCTCTGTAGAACACAGGGCAGGCCGGTTGCAGGGAAACGCAGATGCCCTTTCCCGAGTACACTGTATGGCATGTGTTCACCCCCTCAGGGTTGAACAAAGGGGGGAGGTATGTAAGAAGGTGCAAGGAATCATCGTGGATGATAGGTACGTGTCACCGAAGGTTCCTGGCCTCGGTGGAGTAAGAGCCGGTTTTTATGTGTCAGCACCAGTTACTGTTTGACACATTGATACTTAGTATGGCTGTAATAACTGATCCGGGACGGCTCTTACTGCTGGGTGTGTGACTACTCCCCCTATTCCAGGATGGGTTTTGTTGGGCATAAAAACCAGCCAGCACTGCCATGTTGGAAGGATTATCTCTGTCTGACAGTGGAGCTCAGGAGGTCTGTGTGCTGTGATCTGAGGGCTGTGTTGGGATCTGCGGCTTGAGCCAGGCTGGAGGGCTCAGACCCCTGTGAGGGCGAACAGGCCGCCTAACGCCTGCCTGTGGACTTGACAAAGCAGAACTTCCGACAGGGTGTGAAGTAACACCCAGGAGAAAAGGTGACTGTTTTGCATATGAACTTTTCATGGGTGTGAACAATCACCAAGCAACTTGCGTTTTTGTTTTGCTTTCACGTGTGAATAAACACTGATGTTTTGAACCAAGAACTTTGTACTTGCCTCTGTGCTGCACCCGCTAATCCTAACTACCAGCGCGAATCCCCACACAGATTAAAAGAAATTGAACGCTAATCCTATGAAAAGAACATGCACAGCAAGATGTGAGCTAGTTCCTTTTGTCTTCATCTGTGACCTGATCGTTTACAGGGTTATTTGTGTCACTACAATGAAAAAACAGGCATTTGGCCCACAAATTCAGCACCTATATGACTGCATTAGACCAACGTACCTGTTCAGGCTCCAGCACCACGGTCTGGGGCTCGGGCATGGTCACGCCGTGTAAGACGCGCTGCTGTGCTGAACCTCCTGTGATGCGCGGCCTAATCTCGCCCCCTGGTAAAGCGAGCGCATCCATGATAATGGAGCACTCGCTCACCTCCTGCCCACAGTGAGAGCTCTGCCTGTCTATCTGTAGGATACTGGTGTACTGGTCCAATGGGTGCTGAGTCCCGAGACCTATCAGATTCTGATCCAGGGATGCGGCGCTCTATTTAAATCCCCTGCTGTCAATACACCCTTGCCAGTTATATTTTTGCTCCCTTGCTGTGCTCCTGCTGCTGTCTGTGAGTATTGGATTTCTTGTTATTTTGACCTCGGCTTGCCTCTGACCTCCCTCTGTCTAGTGATTCTGAACAGTGTTACCTGTCTGGTTCTGACTTTGGCTTGCCTATTTTGACTACCCTCTAATTTTGTACCTTATTGTCCTCCCGTTTTTGACCTATTTCTGTACAACCCGTCTCTGTGTGGTTATGTCTCTGTGTCTGTCTGTCTGGCACTTAGCAGTACAGGGAACGTCAACCAGCTGAGGACTTGCTGCTTAGGGCTTGCACTGCAAGTAGGCAGGGAAAGCAGGTTGGGTTCAGTAAGGCCTCACTGTTTGTGTGTTTCCTTGCTTACTGTGCCGACAACTGTCCTTACAGCCAAAGGGTCAAAGATCGAGCCAATTATCAGGAAGTAATGTTGACCCATTTAAAGGTGTCACCAATCACTCCAAATTGTTTGTGGAATGATTGCTTCTTTGAAGTAGCACCTAAAACTGTTGTTTGTAGGCAGCATATCTTTCGTTGTAAACAGAGGAAAATCTGCAAAGTGAATGGGTGACGAATAATCTTAGCAACAATCATTTGTCCCTGTTTCAGTTTGCAACAGGTTGTGTTACGGGCCCTTTAAACAAGCACCATTCAATTATATCAATCGGTGCTTGATGGTACTGTGCATTAGATCCTCCATATTGAATTTGGCCTTGCTCTTCCCAACTGTTATTGACTTGCTATCTTGCTGACCACCCAAGATATATATGTAATGAATATGTAACACCCCACAGTGGTGTTACTACTCCTACACCCTGCTACTATCTTTAATGGTCTAACATAAATTTCAACTGTGTACTTCTGTCCAAGTCCTCTACACTGTGCATTCCTAATCTTGTTATGCAACTGTTTATTATGTGTAATGTGCCTGGTTCACCAGCAGGAGGCAGTGAAAATGGCAGAGCTATAGTTAGAGAGAATGGAACTCACCATTCCATTCTCCCCCTTCTAGGCAGAAGTGAGCCAGTCCTGCTTCCTACTGGAAGGGTGGGGCAGAAGTTTACAACTAGTTCGAGTTCTAGTTCTAAGCTAGACAGGAAGAGTGTGAGGAGGGGTACGCTCAGGTGTGCCTATTCATAAAGAAAGATGTCTGGAAGTCATAGGGGCCAGAGTAATAGTTCTTTGGCCACCATAAGAGGAATCAGCAAGAGCAAGAGTTCTTTGGCCGAAGATAAGCTTTACTGAGTGTCAGGAGGGGAATAACAGTCGACGGCATCCCATTCAAGGATACCAGGACAGTTCTAAAGTACAGTAACTGGACTTAAGCAGAGTTTAGTGCAGAATAAAGAAGGAAAACAAAGTTACTAAGCAAGCCTGTCAGTATAACAGAGAAAGAGAACAAGCAGAGTTATTGGAAAAGCTGCCAGTTTATGCTAAAGCCTGCTGGGATCAAGATAAAGCTTGAAGATTGTTTTTGATGAACAATCTTTACTCAAGTAAACCTGCTGTTCAACTACATACAAGGACTCAATCTTTCTATCATCCCACCCTTCAACCACCCTCCCCCTTATTTTGTGCTTTGGAGCCAAAGCCTGGGGTCCGATAGTGTCCAGGTAGGAGCACCGTGACATAATGAGACAATTAGGCCTCACTACACCATTCGGCATTCCTACTACACCTTGGACGCAATAGTGGCCCTGGGGGATGGCGTTTTGCCAGATAAAGTACCTGCAGTCACCAGTAGTTAGTGGCTAGAATATTAAACAAACCTAGATGGCTCAGAACGTTTCTACTGGGTCCTCAGATTTGTCATGACTGCAAATGCTTTACCGTCAACTCATAGAAGAGAATGTCTAGAACAACATGTACCAGTAAAATAAATATTCCGTTTTTTTTTCCATTGCAACCAATCAGACCCATTATTTGGCTTTTATTACCTGCTTTTCAAAAACTGAGGCTGAAATCTGTTTGGTTGCCACCACTGCTTCTCTGTGAGGCACACTATGGATTCCAATCTAGAAACATAAGTCATCAGCGTAAGTATCTCTAGCAATCAAACTAAATAGGTATTATTTTACATGATGTAAGAAAAAGGGCATGCCTATGGGTTAAATCTCTGGGAACAAAATGGAGTGAGGTGCTTCAAAAGTGTAATATGTTCAAGTAAAGGGTATATCTTATTTCCTGTTCTCTTAGGAGAGAGGTACTACGTGATTATGTTGTGTTTTTTCATAGGTAAATCGCTATTGTAGGCATATAAAGGAGAAGCAGAGGCAGAACCTCATCTTTATCCTTAGTCGGGCAGTAGTTCTCCTCAGCTGTACTGGTTCATCATTGATGTCTTAGTAAAAAATGCATGACTCACAGGCGCCTGGTGAATTGGAAGAATGTTTATGGATGAAAACTGTTTCAAAAACCTATAACACTGTCTCTATTAGTAACTGTTTTTCAAGAGTTTGCTGCTCTCTTCAACTCATGTAACAATTGAAGAGCACAGGTTGAATACATGGTGCAAACATAAAATGCATAGTACAAACATAAAATACATAGTACAGGCCTACTATACTGTTTATGTTTTGACTAATTATTGGGATACTCAATTTTTACACGCTCTGATGAAGAATGTGGTACACTCTCAAAATGTGTAATCAACCATAGGGACAAAACTATGCGGAGATTTATTAAACTTGGCGTTTTGTATGCTGGTCTTAATCTGTGCTGCACTGGGGTGAAATGCGACACAGCGGTGAGTGTGTCAACCAACAGATTTGGCTTTGGGCAATTTTTACCTTCTTAACCTGGCAGTCCTCTAGTTTAATCCCTGCACAATGATATAGACTTTGCTGCAGGGGAACCACTAGGCCGCTACTACCTGCAGTAGCCTCTGGGTGATTGACAGATGACCTTGGTGGGGAGGGGAAGGTCCGAGATACTGTTGCAGGGCACAAAGGGATCAAGCAAAACCATAGTCAGGGAAAGGCTGAGGTCAGGACAGGCAGAGTATGAGCACTCCGATAAACAGTCCACGGTCAGGGCAGGAAGCAATGGGTCAATACGAATGTCAGGCACAGGTCAGGTCAGGCAGCAGAGTATTAGTATCTGGGAAACAGGGAGAAGTTGGTACACAGGAAGACATACTGTATGAATAAAAGAGCACACCTTTGCAGAAAACGAAAGAGCTAGACAATATATTGCTCAGGCATCCTCCCATTTAGGAACATGACTTAAAGGGAGTCTTTCACCTAAAATGACCATTATACACCACAAACATCATGATATCCATTACATTCCCCATATTATAATCTTACCTTTCATATTGCTGTCCGTCGCCTATTCACTCTTAAAAACGCTTTTAATCCATATGCTAAATAGGTTCTGAAGGTGCCCAGGGGCGGCGTTTATGCGGCCGGTGCCCAGGCTCCACGGCGCTGTTCAAATCAAACCCCTCCCCTTTCACCCCTCTGGCCCGCCCTCGGTTCTTGAGATACCATCCTCCAGTCAATGACAGATCCGGCGCCTGCGCCTGCGCACTCCATTACCCACTAGGGCAGAGGCAGCAGAGCGTTTAATCCGCATGCGCCGGCCCGATCTAGCCGGCGGAAGTAAACTGCCAAAATATCGGGATGTACGGGCCGGCGCATGCGCATTAAACGCTCTGCTGCCTCTGCCCTAGTGGGTAATGGAGTGCGCAGGCGCAGGCGCCGGATCTGTCATTGACTGGAGGATGGTATCTCAAGAACCGAGGGCGGGCCAGAGGGGTGAAAGGGGAGGGGTTTGATTTGAACAGCGCCGTGGAGCCTGGGCACCGGCCGCATAAACGCCGCCCCTGGGCACCTTCAGAACCTATTTAGCATATGGATTAAAAGCGTTTTTAAGAGAGAATAGGCGACGGACAGCAATATGAAAGGTAAGATTATAATATGGGGAATGTAATGGATATCATGATGTTTGTGGTGTATAATGGTCATTTTAGGTGAAAGACTCCCTTTAAGTATCCACAAGTGACCAGCCACTGACAGGTGTGAACTAGGGTATATGTGCGTTGGCTCTTCAAAAGTCAGGGACGTGTGTGCCTACCCTATGGGTTGAGAAAAAAAGGAGGTTTCTGCCAATCCACCTGACCCCTGTGATTTAGTGATTTATCCCCCTTTGATGCTGAGGCATCCATACTACGCCATGCCTATGGGTGGTCCTGTTGGATTGGCGGGCTTGTCACAAAGGCATGGCTGCTTTCTAGTTGATGCAGTGGAAGTTGGTGAATGTATGTAGGCATAATGCTGGTCCAGTTCAGTATATACTGTACATATTGGCTGACCAGAATCTTACCAGAAACTATTGCATGCCTCCAAGCTTCAGAGATGTAAATCCCAATACTTGGTGGTATCCCTTCCCTGGTGACTCCAATGACCATAATGATTATATTCTATATTGTATCCAGTTGCCTCAGGGTAATTCAAGCAGTATCTCATGGGGACAGACCCCCACAGTTGGAAGGTTGGTAGTTTGTGTAAACCCCCCTGAGTGCCACTTCACCTAGAACACATTGTAAATGCCTCCAACGTTCTATTAGCAGCTGAGGAACAAGGCCATTCTCTGTTCCCGAGTAGATATAATCCCTCTCCATTGAATTACTTGTTTGTGTTTAATAATAAGCAGATAGAATCATTTCTAGCGCCTGCTCCACGAACTGAAGTCAGAACGAAACAAAGGCTATATTAGTGTGGTCATCTCAGTGCACGCTGGTTTGGATGGGTATGTGTGGTTTTACTGTAGTAGGTCTTGTATCAATAGACTTCTTGTTGTCTGTTCAAACCCTCCCAGGGTTACGTGAGGACTGCTTCAACTCAATAGCCTTGCCCTTTGCCATTGTGTTTTAATATAGGTTTTATAGTCAGAGATATATTTTGCCTGCAATTATTCAGAACCCTCAGTATTTTCTATAGGCTTTTCATTGCATTCTGTTCTTTGTCCTTTTGACAAGGGGTCATTGTTTCCTAGATGGATGGATGAACCAATGACTGTACAAGTCATGCATTTCTAACTATAAGCTGGTGGGAGGTATATACATTCATGGCCAACGTTAACAAATGTCTTCCTTTCCAAATAATACAACGCCGACACCTATAGGACATGACCACAAATTAACCCAGTAGTGTGTTCTGAAGAATTACAATGTACTTGCCTACAACAAAATAACACATCACAATGAGATGGTATATGGTCCATTTTATGGTCAGTCTTACATTTTATAGAAAAAAATATTTTAGCAAGCCATTATCATTTATTATTCTCGAAAACCAGCTACCCCTATTAGAAATGCAGGGCCTATAGCCTAACAACAACCTGGAAACTCCACCACTTGAACCCATAGATACCCATACCCAGATAACACTTCTACACATATTTGTGGTTCCAGGAGGTTGGCCACAGCTTTATTATTATATTGACCATATTCTTTAATCCAAATGAAAATTGTTAAGCCTAAGACAAACATTTCCCCTGATTTCTCATCTTCCTCTGCCTGCCCAAACGCGGAGCTGTTGCAAGCCAAGAGAAATGTCGATTGAACTTCACTTCATATCCAGGTCATCGATACTGTTATATCTGTAACATGGGCTGGCCCGTCTGACCAATATAGGAGAAGGTAAGGCTGTTTCTTGCTCACCTTGCTTTATACCACCATAGCCAAGCCCCAAACTCCTCTCTTAAAGTTCCTACCAAAAATGTTAGGCCCCCTGCAGTCCTTGGCCCTATCTCTAATTGCTTCAGAGCCTACTAAGCTGGGAGCCAGACAGAATTAAAATCAGTGGAGGACTTACAGATGTTTTCCAAGATATTTTTACTGATGACCTATTCTGTGGATAGGTCATCAGTATCTGATCGGTGGGGTCCGGCACCCTGTTTGAGAAGGCACTGGTGCTCACAGCAGCACCGCAAACTTCTCACAGCTTTCCCTAGGTCTTGTGAGGTCACATTCATTGGCCAGGTGGTCTAGGTGCAGCTCAGCTCCATGGAAGTGAAGGGGGCTGAGCTGCGATACCAAGCACAGCCACTATGCTATGTATGGCGCTGTGCTTGGTGAGCAGGGAGAAGGCAGCGGCACTACTGTGGGCGTCTATACCCCCTACTGATTGGCGGGGGTCACTTATGTTGAAACTCCACTGATCAGATACTGATGACCTATCCCGAGGACAGGACATTAGTAAAAAAATAATCTCAGCAAACCCTTTTAATGGGGACTCCTGTTATTTTTTTGTAAAGAAAATGGAGACTAAGACTGTCATAATACTTCCCCAATAACAGTGCCATACAATATCATGACTAAAATTACACAGTACGGTGCCTTCATGATAGTGCCAAATAGGGATGAGCGCGAATATTCGAATAGCGAAATATTCGTACGAATATTACAACTTTGTAAAATATATTAAGATATATTCGTTATAACGAATATTCATTTTTTTCCATCTAAACCCATTAGTCATATTAGTAATTTACTTTAATATCACTAAATTAGTGCTAGTAATTTACTATCACAAATTTTGTAATAGTAAAAATTACTACTATCACTAATGGGTTGGCTTGGTAGAATTGTCGAATATAGCGCTATATTCTCAATCTTCGTCTATTCGACCAAGCCAACCCAATAGCATATAGTAGCTGAAAGCCCTCATGTGACGCCATTCACGCGTATATTTAATTGCCGATTTATCGCATAACATAAACTTAGCAATGAGAATCGTTCCTGATTTATAATTTTCCTCTTAATGTAAGATAGTTTATGTCATGCGATAAATCGGCAACTAAATACGCGAGTGAATCGCGTCGCATAAGGGCTGTATGCCATTTCTGTTGGCTTGGTCGAATAGACGAAGATAGAGAATATAGCACTATATTCGCTATATTCGAAAATTCTACCAAGCCAACCGTAAGTAACTGTTGGCTTGGTAGAATTGTTGAATGTCGAATATAGCGAATATAGCGCTATATTCTCTATCTTCGTCTATTCGACCAAGCCAACAGAAATGGCATACAGCCCTTATGCGACGCGATTCACTCGCATATTTAATTGCTGATTTATCGCATGACATAAACTATCTTACATAAAGAGAAAAATTACAAATCAGTAATTAGAATCATTTAGAATGCAATACGTTGGTTCGCGCGCACATAATAGCGAGCGACATAGAAAAGAATTGAACGAATATCACAAAATCATGATAACTTCGTTTTTTAGAATAGTACAAATATCCGAAAATACAAAGTTATAGCAATATAGCGAACATTCGTGTAATACACATAGACATAGTGCAATAGCCAACCAATAGGAAAGTTGCCTTTATGCCTTATACAGTTAAAATAAAATCGCAATACGCAAATAATTAAATCGCATATTATTCGCAATAAATAGAATAATGACGAATATTCGATTTTAACGAATATAAAACGAATATTCAATCGAATAGTCACGAAATATTGCGAAATCGAATATGGCACCTCCCGCTCATCACTAGTGCCAAACAGTAAACATATAACAGATCCCAAAACAGTGCTCAAATAGTATAAGTATCTACAGTACCACAGCAAGCTTCTGGAAGGTGCTGAAAGGCCCCTGATGGCAGATGCCCTAGGGCCAGTGCACATGTTGCATATGTTATATATTGGTGCAGAATGTCCACCAGATTTGTTTTTTGCCCAACTGAAAAACAGCTAAAGAAAACACAACACATGAGAAGGACATAAAGTTGCAAGGACTTTGCTTTTCACTGTAGGGAAAATTATTTTTAACATGCATCAACTGTGATGTAGTCCAAGCAAAGATCCCTTTTATTCTTATCATATACACTCACCTAAAGAATTATTAGGAACACCTGTTCTATTTCTCATTAATGCGATTATCTAGTCAACCAATCACATGGCAGTTGCTTCAATGCATGTAGGGTTGTGGTCCTGGTCAAGACAATCTCCTGAACTACAAACTGAATGTCAGAATGGGAAAGAAAGGTGGGCTACAACAGCAGAAGACCCCACCGGGTACCACTCATCTCCACTACAAATAGGAAAAAGAGGCTACAATTTGCACGAGCTCACCAAAATTGGACTGTTGAAGACTGGAAAAATGTTGCCTGGTCTGATGAGTCTCGATTTCTGTTGAGACATTCAAATGGTAGAGTCCGAATTTGGCGTAAACAAAATGAGAACATGTATCCATCATGCCTTGTTACCACTCTGCAGGCTGGTGGTGGTGGTGGTGTAATGGTGTGGGGGATGTTTTCTGGGCACACTTTAGGCCCCTTAGTACCAATTGGCCATCGTTTAAATGCCACGGGCTACCTGAGCATTGTTTCTGACCATGTCCATCCCTTCATGACCACCATGTACCCATCCTCCGATGGCTACTTCCAGCAGGATAATGCACCATGTCACAAAGCTTGAATCATTTCAAATTGGTTTCTTGAACATGACAATAATTTCACTGTACTAAAATGGCCCCCACAGTCACCAGATCTCAACCCAATAGAGCATCTTTGGGATGTGGTGGAACGGGAGCTTCGTGCCCTGGATGTGCATCCCTCAAATCTCCATCAACTGCAAGATGCTATCCTATCGATATGGGCCAACATTTCTATAGAATGCTATCAGCACCTTGTTGAATCAATGCCACATAGAATTAAGGCAGTTCTGAAGGCAAAAGGGGGTCCAACACCGTATTAGTATGGTGTTCCTAATAATTATTTAGGTGAGTGTATATATACTGTATATATATATATATATATATATATGTATATATTTAGTGCCATGTTGAACTTCCAGTGGCCAGTATGAGAGAGTGTGTAAGAGCGATAACACTAAATTGAACACGCCTGCTCCCCATTCACACCTGAGATTTTTTACTTAGGGGTGTACTCACCTTTGTTGCCAGCGATTTAGAAATGAATGGCTGTGTGTTGATTTATTTTGAGGGCACCAAATTTACACTGTTATACAAGCTGTACACTGACTGCTTTACATTGTATCAAAGATATAATAAAATATTTACAAAAATGTGAGGAGTGTACTCACTTTTGTGAGATACTTGTGTATATATATATATATATATATATATATATATATATATATATATATATGTAATGTAGAAAACAATAAGCCAGAGTTAACTGTACAATTACTCCAAGAATTCTCCTTGGCATTCGACACTTAAAAGCTTTAATGAGACCAAGCAAGCGGGTGGCACTGACCTCTGAAATTAACTTCTGCTCTTGCTCTGTGCAAACATATTATTGAAGACATGTTTGTGTTACCGTGTTATGCATTGATATGACCTAGTAAATTATCTAATTAGTCGCACATATAGATGACAGAGGAGCCACTAGGAGTATTTACAACACCTTTGTACTGCCATTTATCTGAATAGGTGGCATGCCAAACTGTTTTAATAAGGAATGATTGTGGCGCTTGAGAGCTGCTCGGAATAATGAGAGGGGTGCTACATATTTTCTTTCTGGCTGGGCTTTTTTTTTGTGGCTTAGAATGCTTGATTAAACCAATAATGTTAGTAACATTAACTATGACAACTATCTATATTTGAGGCAAGTATAAAGGTTAGAACTAGAGATGAGCGAATTGATTCTGAACGAAGCCGATTCGTTATGAATTTCATAAAAATTCTGCTGTTAGGACGAACCACTGAAAACCATGCTTGCAATATTTTATGGTCAAAGTTGGCCGGGAAAACAATAGGAAGGGTATAGATGGAGTTTTTTGCTCAGAATGCCATAGACATCATTCGGTGCTCAGCTTGAGGTCTGAGAACATTTCCATTGTCTGTGTCTGCCCAATAATCTATGACATCTATGACTGCTTGAGGAAAATCCCATTGAGAGGATTGAAACGTTGCATGCTTGGTGAATAAAGTTTTTTCATTTTTCCTACTACGTGGATGTGCTGCGGAATTCTTTTATTTTTTATGACAGACAGAAGCTAGCAATCTAGGTGTGCTAGGGACAGTGTAGCGACTTAGATTTAGGGTTTTATAAGGGAAAGAATAGAGAGTAAGGGACTGGTCACTCCATGTTGTGTGTTTCATAGTTCATGCACTGCAAATTATGCAATAAAATCAATAAAATCCTGCAAAAACCCCCTTTTAAAAAAAAAAATCAACAGCCAGCCAACCATTAAAAAAGAAACACCTCAAATTTCAGTTTGTTTTTTTTGCGTCAAGCTACTGTGCATTATTCGTTAATGCGTTATGGGGCAATAACAGCATTTATATACCAATTTCATGAAATGCATTTTAGTACAATTGTAAATTGTCAATACCAGTGTGCTGTGTGTTTGTAGAAGGGGAGAGTCATTTAATTGAGTTTCTGTTTTTAAATTACAGAAAAAACCCTCTCCCTGACGAACCAGTCGGGACATTGATCGACTGGGGAAACGCCGCGTCGGGAAATTGTTTTCATGTATAGGGAATCTGTCCCATACACTTATATGTGTTGTCCTTTAGTGGGATATATATATATATTCAGTATCTTTTTTAGTTACTTGTTGTCACTTAAAGGGGTATTCTCATCTTGATGATCACTGTTAAATCTGTTAATGATTTAACAGTGATAATTTTTCTAAATATATTTAATTAACAAATTCCCACCTCTTAGAAGAAAATGAACATATACTTACCTAACTGTTGTCTTCCGTCTCCCCTGGTTACGGCCACCGCTCTTCTCCGGAATCGCGGTGGCCGCGCATGTGCAGACGACTTCTTCTTTTCTGCCGGCCGGCCGCGTGCAGTCCCGAAAGCGCACGCCGACGCCGCGCATGTGCTATGGTGATTTCTTCCTGGCCAGTATACAGGGTGGGCCATTTATATGAATACACCTTAATAAAATGGGAATGGTTGGTGATATTAACTTCCTGTTTGTGGCACATTAGTATATGTGAGGGGGGAAACTGTTCAAGATGGGTGGTGACCATGGCGGCCATTTTGAAGTCGGCCATTTTGAATCCAACTTTTGTTTTTTCAATAGGAAGAGGGTCATGTGACACATCAAACTTATTGGGAATTTCACAAGAAAAACAATGGTGTGCTTGGTTTTAACGTAACTTTATTCTTTCATGAGTTATTTACAAGTTTCTGACCACTTATAATATGCTGTGAAGATACGAGATGTGCAGCACCTGAAACTACGGATACTGGAAGCCTGTGCTAGCATTTCATCTGCGGTGTTGCTATCAGTGTGTGAAGAGTGGGAGAAGAGGGTTGCATTGACAATCCAACACAATGGGCAGCACATTGAACACATTTTATAAGTTGTTGTTGTTTTTCTTGTGAAATTCCCAATAAGTTTGATGTGTCACATGACCCTCTTCCTATTGAAAAAACAAAAGTTGGATTCAAAATAGCCGACTTAAAAATGGCCGCCATGGTCGCCACCCATCTTGAAAAGTTTCTCCCCTCATAAATACTAATGTGCCACAAACAGGAAGTTAATATCACCAACTATTCCCATTTTATTAAGGTGTATCCATATAAATGGCCCACCCTGTAGTATACTTGCCAGGAAGAAGTCACCAGGGCACATGTACGGCGGGCGTGCGCGTTCAGTCCAGTGCGCGGCGCGGCCGGGAGTAGACTTTAATCAAGATGGAGCCCGCCCCCTGCTGAAACCAGGAAGTGGACAGCGTGCCGAGAGCAGGTAAGTATGAAACAGCGTGATGGAAATAACCTTTTAAATAGGGTTTACAGGGGCATACAGATAAGGGACGAGGACAAGTAACCCCTACCACAGAGGGGTGTCCTTAGGCTGAGGCATAGTAAGGGACACATAGGGATAAACAGGGATAATTAACCGTTTATTCTCTGACCCTTATGTTATACTGCCCTGAAACATTCATCAATGATATCTTCATCACGCTGTTTCCTCACCCGTGACCTTTTTGGGATAAAATTCCCCTACAAATGTCAAATAACCAACACTGGGCTATATCATCAAGCCGTGAGCAACCCTGGAAGTATGAGGGGAGGAAGCATGTTGGGAGGAAAATACCTGCCTTCCCAGACAAAACCCCTCGCTGTGTCACATACCCCCCCCCCCTTTGTTCAACCCTGAGGGGGTGAACAGACGCCAGACAGTGTACCCGGGACAGGACATCCTCGTTTCCCTGTAACTGGCCTGCCCTGTGTTCCACTGAAAACTTAAAGTTTTGTAAGGACAGAAACCATCGGGTGACCCGGGCATTTCTGTCCTCGGCCTGGCTTATCTATTTGAGAACTTTCTCCCCAACAAATAATAGCAGAGATTTGAGTGCCCATTTGATGGCCAGGCACTCTCTCTCCACTATACTATACCTGGTCTCGGCTGGGGTGAGCTTACGGCTGAGGAAGACAATGGGATGCTCCTCCCTGTTGACTTCCTGAGACAGTACAGCACCAAGGCCTACTTCAGAGGCATCGGTCTATACTATAAACTCCCTTTTGAAGTCGTGCGTCAACAAAACTGGGGACCCACACAGGGCCGACTTCGAAGCGGAGAAAGCCTCTTCCGCCTGATCATCCCAGCGAACCATCCCTGACTTGTGTTGCTTCAAGAGTCCTTTCAATGGCGCGGCCACCGTAGCAAAGTAGGGAACAAACCTCATGTAATAGCTCACTTTTCCCAGGAATGACTTTACTTGCCTAGTGGTGACAGGTCGGGGCCAATTTCTTATCGCCTCTATTTTGTTTACTTGCGGTTTGATGACTCCACGCCTAATGACATACCCCAGGTAGTTAGTGTCCTCTAACCCTATCGCACATTTTTTAGGGTTAGCTGTTAGTCCAGCCTTCCGAAGGGAGTCCACTACAGCCTGCACTTTGGGTAGGTGACTTTTCCAGTCGGTACTGTGGATGACAATATCGTCCAGGTAAGCCGAAGCATACCGACGATGTGGATGAAGCACAATGTCCATAAGTCGCTAAAAAGTGGAGGGGGTGCCATGCAGACCAAAGGGTAACACCTTAAAGTGATACAGCCCCTCAGGTGTGACAAAGGCAGTTTTCTCTTTGGCAACCTCCGTTAAGGGCACCTGCCCGTACCCTTTTGTGAGGTCCAAAATAGAAAAGTACCATGCTTGTCCTAACTTCTCGAATAGCTCATCCACCCGGGGCATGGGATACGCGTCAAACTTAGAAATATCGTTAAGTTTATGAAAGTCGTTACAAAACCGCAACGTCCCGTCCGGCTTGGGTATCAATACTATAGGACTGGCCCACTCACTTTTTGACTCCTCAATGAGGTCAAGCTGCAATGTTAGCTGCACCTCCTCCAAGGTAGCTTGTCACCGAGCTTTGGGTACCTGGTATGGTTTTAACCGGACTTTTGCATGATGCTCAGTGACAAAGTCATGCTGAATTATGGAAGTGCGTCCAGGGAGGTCTGAGAACATGTCCGTGTTCCAACTAACGAACTCCCTGGCCTCCTGAGTCTGTTAAGAGGAGAGGCTGTCAGCAATTTTTACTGTGGCAGCCGCCTCTCTTGCATCAGACAGATGGGCCAGTACCTCTTCTCCTAGATAACCCAGCCACGGGCTGTTCTCTGTACAGGTTTCCCTATCTTTCCACGGTTTGTGCAAATTCACATGGTAAACCTGCTCTGGCTTTCGCCTCCCTGGCTGGTGTACCGTGTAGTTTACATCTCCAATTTTCTCGAGTAGCTTGTAGGGTCCCTGACACCTAGCCAGGAACTTACTGTCCACGGTCGTCACCAGAACCAAAACCCGATCACCCGGGTTAAAGATCCGGATCCGAGCCTGCCGATTATAGACCCAACTCTGGGCTCGCTGAGTTGCCTTCATATGCTCCCTAACAAGAGTCTCTATCCGATCTTGCATCTTTGTAACGTACTCAATGACACTTTTATGTGGAGTAGGTTGTTGTTCCCAAGCCTCTTTGGCCACGTCCAAGAGACTGCGAGGGTGTCTGGCATATAGCAGTTCGAAGGGTGAGATAGGGCAGAAGGAGTTCCCAGTCCTTCCCATCTTTAGACACTACCTTTTTCAACATAGTTTTTCAATGTTTGGTTAAACCGTTCTACCAGACTGTCCGTTTGCGGATGGTAAATGAACGTCCATAGTTGTTTTATGTGCAGCAACTTACAGAGTTCCCTCATCACCTTGGACATAAAAGGGGTCCCTTGGTCGGTCAGAACCTATTTAGGTAGTCGTACTCGGAAAAACATCTCCATTAACTCCTTAGCTATGAGTTTGGCCGAGGTATGTCACAGTGGCACCGCCTCCGGGTTCCGAGTGACGTAGTCTACAATGACTAAGATGTGTTGATGCCCTCTGACGAACTTTGGTACTGGGCCTATGAGATCCATAGCTATTCGGTCAAACGGTACCTCTCTGAATATGCTTGGCCAGTAAAACTGATGTAGAATCTGATCCTGAGTTTTCTGCAGCGCCAGGTGACCCCCGAGAATGTGTTGGTATGCTAGATCTAACACAAGCTTGCGATAAGCTTTGGGGACCACCAACTGTTCAATAGGCTCACCCCGTAGTTGGCTTTCCCCGATACAACATATCCTGATGAACCACAAAACGGGGAAACACTGACTCTGCCCCAGGTTGTTGTGGTTCACCATCTACTATTAACACATTTTCCCAGGCGTGGGATAGGGTTGGGTCCCAACATTGGGTGTTACCAAAATTATCTCCTGAGACATTTAGGTCTGCCAATTTAGGACCTGGCAGCAAGTCCTCCACGTCTACCACCATCACACTTAGCGGGGTTGTCTCCCCCTTTTCCACCGAAGTGGCGGTCACCCTTACCGCTGGCCCTTTGGTCTCAGGTTCCCAGGGTTCTGGTCTCCTCCCTGAGATGGGCCACTCTGCTAGGGTTACCCCTGTCTCATGGGTATCAGTCACTCTCATAGCAGGCCACAGTGCCGGGAAGCCCGGGAAGTCTCTCCCTATTATATGTTTGTAGTGTAGATTGGTGGCGATGGCCACCTCGTGGGTCCACCTGCCGGCAACCATGGATAGAGAGACCATAGCGGTGGGGTAGTCTTTTAAGTCTCCATGAATGCACATTACCCCGACTTTCCGGCCAGTATACTCAGCGGGCCGTACTAGTGTAGCCCTTACCAGGGATACCAGAGTCCAGCAACGCCACCGCCAGAGTGTTTCCTACTTCCACCTGGCACAAGTGGTTGTTGTCTATAGTCTCTGGGGTACTGGAGGCACATAGCTTCCTGGCATATAATAAGTGTCGGTAGCCATAGTTAGTGTCCATCGGCTCACCCCGACAGGGACAATCAGCCCTTACGTTGCCAGGCTTCTGGCTCCGCCAGCAGACTATCGGAGCCGGGTCCGTAGGGGGTACAACCCAGACCTGCGGGGGAGATATCCGAGGTTTGACTGCCCCCCTCCCAAAAGAACCCCCCTCTAGATTCCTGGTAGTCTCATAGCATTCCAGAAGGTACACCATCTCAAGGGCATTACCAGGAGACACCTGGCCGATCCAGTGCTGGAGAGGGTATGGCAAAGCCCTCCAGAATACATCAGCCAACAGACGGTCCAGCATAGCAATGGAACACAGCACGTCAGGCTGCAGCTATTTTTTCAACAGGTGTAATAGATCATAATACTGAGGTCTCGCGGGTTCAGCCGGGTTAATCTCCCAATGATGCACCCCCTGGGCCCGGACCAACACATTCACCCTCAGTCTTGTCAGAATCTCACCCTTTACTGTCTGGTAATCAGCCGCTTGATCGTCCAGTAAGTCGAAATACACCTGCTGGGGTCCGGATGCCAGGAACGGAGCGACAACCTCAGCCCAGTGAGCACGGGGTAGCACGGCAACCTTTTCGAACACCGCCAGATAGGTTTCGACATCATCCAAGGGGGTCATCTTGGGGATCGCCACACGGATCGCTTTCCGTGCATCGTGGACGCTCTGGGATGCTCCTGCCGCCTGTAAAGCCATCACATGTTGTAACAGCATCTGGTTTGTTTCTTGCTGCGGCTTGTTAGCCTCCCACTGCTGCAGGTTAGCCTCCAAGAGGGCTTTCATGACTGCTTCCATTTTGTTGAGGGACACGGGTTGTAACCTTGCTGGTTTGATGTAAGACATACAACCGTGCACGGAAATAACTAAAAATATTTCGGCCTTCACGCCAGCCTCACTGCTCTGCACACATCCTCCACCAATTGTGGGGATTCGCTCTGGTAGGCAGGGTAAACGGACGCGGTACAGAGGCAAAAACCAGTTTGTAAAGCAAAACGTCAGTGTTTATTCACACATAAGACAAAAACAAAACAACACTTTGCAGTCTTGGTGTTAGTTCACACAATGGAAATTCCACAGAACAAAAAATAACCTTGCTGCTAGTTTTATCTCAAGTGGTCCACAGCAGGCTTTAGGGGGCCTGTTTCCCCAGCGTGCGGCTCTCAGCCCTCCAGCATGGCACAAAGCTTCAGATCCCAAAAACAGAGAGTCATCTGCATGTCATACGGACTCACAGTATTATTTCACTACCACAGCAGACTCCCTATGCGTGTTACTGCAAGGCACAGTGTTCTACACCACTATAAAGGCTCTCAGCAGCCAGGAAATAGCCTTTTTTTACGTAATCCGCCGCAAATTTATTTGGATCAAACCAAATTTTTCCGAAAAAATTAGGCGAATCGAATTAAAAAAAAAATTGCTCCTCTCTAGCTGTAGTAGTGACGTCCGGACACTGGGAGCCAGTCATTGGCTGTGGCCGGTCAATACTGCAGCCAGTGATTGACTACAGCGGTCACATGTTCCTGTGTCGGGACATCATCTCTGCCACAGGAAATGGAGAACGGCAGGAGACGGGCAGCATCAGAACAGGAACATCGGTGATCAATGTGTTAAGTATACATTTTTTATCTATTTATACAAGTCTGAATGGATTTAACCATTTCTTTCCCTGATTCACCCCAATAATGGGGATTTGCAATGTATCCTGTAGGTTCTACACACCATCATTTGATCCATATTACTAAGAATATATGGATGATGAAAGGGCAGGTTCACCAACTGGTAATACGACGCATTGCACATCTGTTTAGATGATGACCTGTAAATTACATGACCGATCTAACTCTGTTATACACATCAACGATAATGTTTTTGTATAAACTTTATACTTGCTTCAGAGCAAGCAGCAGTTTGGCATACACGTTGATACTAGTGGACCCCAAGCTGTGATACAATAGTTTTCTTTGGCAGCTAAATAAAGGGAATAGATACCAGAAAATGATGCTGGAAAATGGCCGTTTCAGATTTAGGCCTTACTGTAGCACAAAAGTAAATAAACTCACCAAGAAGGATCCTTACAGTCTTACTCTATTGTGCGAAGGTCACAGCCCATCTGTTTGTCTGCTGCTTCCAAGACATCTGATAGTGATATTCTTTTTTTTTATTTTAACCCAGTAAGAGACACAGTATTTTATATTTTTTTATTTTGATTTACTAGGGGAATCTAATTCCTTCCAGATGCCCTGCTAAGGCATAATAACACTGCACACTGCATGGGGGATTAGCACTGATAATATGAAATGACTTTAATGAAAGTATGAACCTCAGAGGTTTGGTTGAATCATGCACCATGAAGAACACGCCAAATAGTCATACATACAGTATACACATGCATGCATCCATTGTGAGTTGGATTAATGCGCCAAAAGCACCACTGGGACCACCAATATATCAGCTGAATGACTCTCATACTCCGCTATAGTCATGGGACGTACTGTACGTATCTACCAGCACAGGATGCTGTGCTTCATGCCATGTTGATATCACTCGGTTCCTACGACTCAGTTCCCAAAATGGACTTTATGGGGATGATTTTTTAAATCAGATATGTCAGTTTTGTGGCATAATAAAGTCACAAGTCATGGCAACGACAACGTTTCCTTGGAAACTGTGACATTTTCGCGACCTTGCCACTTTTCACAGTGGTCTATGTTTAAGAGCTAAAAGTGAGATTAGACTTGGATTATGGCTCATTTACTTATGTGCGACTTATGCAAAAGTTTCAAAAAACTCTCAAACCTAAAGGTGTAAACCACATTCCACTCACGCCACCAGTTCATAAATTTAGTGCAGGCACATAAAGCAAATCCAAAGGCTTAAAACTGACATAAAAATACCCATAAATGATAAATGATCCCCTATATTTCCAAGATACCTGTGGTGAGCCTTCAAGATTGTATGGATTGGAGAAAGAAGTGATGGGACCATTTGGAAAAACATAATGTAACCTAATTGACCTTGCATTTTGTGCACGATAATCAGTTGCAAAGGTCAATTATCATGGAGGTCTTTGGAGTCAGACTCTTTCATGTTTGGAAGGGCAGTCTTCATAGGAATGGCACACTTGGTAAGATGTATGTTGAGAGAGAGACTTTTCCATGAAATCAAAGCACTTTAGGTTTGAGTACATGAAACCGAATTGAATTACCCAAATTGAATTTGGACAAATCAGACCCAAATCAAATTTAAAAAAATGTTCATTTTCGCAGGTGGACTTTTGGCTCTTCTGATCATGGGATGTATACAGATATCGGTGTGTCCGTCCTTGACCTTTCTTGGATTGTGTTAAGTTAAACAATTGGTCAATGATGCCAAGTTAATACAATCTTGTGTCCTCCAAGTATGTGTTACCCATATGGAGTCTATAGATATTGGATATCATTTGTCAGAGACACCCAATACATTTTTTTTTTACTATGTGAGCCTAGGGGTGACAGATGGCCTTTGGAAGACAATCGTGGAGCTATTTATTAGACTTATACCTTGACACATCTGTACAATGAAGATACCTGAAGATATTGAAGAGCTAATGAATTTATGAATATGGAGCCTACTAATCAATAGAGTAGTATGTGGTCAATAAAACTCAATCAAGGTATTTTGTTTTCATTAGAGAATGCTTTGAGGTGGGTTTAGACCTTTATTATTATTTTTTCAATCTTTATAAAAAAAAAAATTATTACACCAGAACTGTATTATGATACAATAAAAACCATAAAAATAAAGAGGTAGGAATATAGATAGTAAAAAAACTAACTATGACATTATCCCTCTAACTTGTAACATAATGACACCATAATCCCTATTCCCACCCACCCCTATTCGCTGTTGCAAGGATCAGACCAGGCCACTATGGGCATAGTTATTTCAGTTTGCAGAGTTCCAAGTAATCGGGAGTTGAGGGGGGGCAATAGCCATTTACTTACTGTCCCTTGATATTCCTGCTATTTTCCCATAAATATTAATAGTCTCTATCAGAGCTAGCCAATCGGGGAAACTTGGGCTATTTTTCGTGCCCCAGTATTTAACTATCAGGGACTTTGCAACCATAAAGCCCTCCAGACATATCTGTATCTGATAAGGCGCCAAGTTAACAGGGGAAAAAACTCCCAATATTGCCTGAGCAAAGCTTGGGTCTAATTTTATCTTATGCCGTCTGGATAGTTCCTCATAGATCCGAATCCAGTAATTACGTATATTTGGACAGTGCCTTAATATATGGCTCAAATTGGCGTTATCTGCCTGGCATTTCCAGCACTCACTCTTTTTCTCTTTATATATTTTAGCGAGGAAGGCGGGGGAGTAGTATAGGCGATGCACAATTTTAAATTGAATTAATCTATATTTCTACTATACTTTTCCCCAATCCAATATATTCCCATCGCCCAGTTCGTCTACCCAGCTTCCTTCGCTTTTATATTTTATTATTTCAGCAAGGGAGTCCTGAAACCTGTGATATATTTGAGAAAATGTGAGTTTAGTTCCCTTAAATTTATAACAAAAATCCAAAAAAGGGTTTTCCTTAATATTCAGAGGTGTTTATCCTGGGTACTCATATATGCATGTCTAATTTGTGCATACCTGAATCTATCTATAAATGTGAGTTTAGTGTTCTTAATTAGATTTTCTAAAGAGATAATGTTGCCGTTTAGTGGAATGTGAGTTAAACGATTGATACCACGTGAATTCCAGTATTCATAATCAGAAAAGCCTAAATTCTTTTAAGTTAGAGTTGTGCCAGAGAGGAGTAAAGTGAGTAGAGTGCGTTATACCTAATATCTTTTTCATTTTATTCCAAACTTTATTTAACGTGGCACTAATTAAGCACTGTCTTTTTTTTCCCCCCAGATATCCAGTCTCTAAAATAGAAAAGATGTCCCCACATGGCCCCTAAAAATCCCTTACGAAGTAGGCCAGATAGTGGTCCTTCCCCCCGCCCACACACCACCGCATCTGAGCCGCAATATAGTATCCCTGGAGAAAGGGGAGGGAGAGCCCACCATCTCGCTCAGAGAGCCAAAGATATTTTTGTTTAATTCTTGCTCTACCCCTCCCCCAGATTAGCTCATTCAACAGTCTCTCCATGAGGCCAAAGAAGGAGTCATCAATCCATATCGGGCAGGCGGTCACCGGGTATAATGCGATAGGCAAGATCACCATCCTGACCAATGCAATTCTTTCAACTTGTTAATCATGGGAGTAATATTTAAATGATTGTATCTAGAAAGATCCACGTGGGTGTAGACCTTGGGGGCAACCAACCACATCATGAAAGGTTGCCTTCTTTGTCTTGTCATGATGCATCCCATTGAAGTAAAACATTCTTCTTATTATACAGTGAAACAACATTTATAGTGAAAGGAAAGATTCAAAAATGGTCAACAATGAGGTGCGCAAACCAGTCTCAGCAGAAAAGAAGTCCAAAAATGTTGCCTACTTGAAGCTGTAATGCTTGACTTGCCCTGTATAGAATCATACTGCAGATAAGACACCTAGCTCTCTTCCATTGATGTCTGAAGTGATCTAGCCACAGTTTTCTTTTGGATCCATCAACAATTGAATATGCATAACAGTTAGGAGGCCACTACAGATGTCTCCTCTTAGAGCCGAAATTAATCAGTCATCAGTTTTATCATGCTGTTGTAAGCAACACCAGACATGTTTAGCACTTGCTCACAATAATCATTTATAGAGATCAATATCTCTGAAACTTGCTCATAAATGTTGGGGCTGAAAGATCCTGACCAGAAAACATTTTACTGGCTGACCATGGTATAGTTAGTAGAGATAAATAACACCTTAAAAATGTTATTTTCACTGACCTTCCAAAAAGTGAATTACTATGATGTGTGAAGAAACTGGAACCTGCCAAATCAATTCCACCATTTTTAATGCCAACATGTAGTAGTAATCTGTAAGTAACCCAATCTGTGTTTATCAAAGGACGTATCTGAAGAAAAAATCTCGTAAAAGACCAAAGAAAGAAAAACAATGTTCAGAATGCTCATAGAAATAGATCAGTGAAGTCTACAGAGATCATAAATCAGTTTGCTGATTCATTAGCTGAACATGATGCATTTCACTCTATAGTGAAAATCTGGCTCAGGCCATAGTCTTATCACTAAATATAATAAGCAGTCCTTGTGGGGAACAATAGTTCATAGCTGAGGGCCCTGAAATAAATCATAATATATGCTGTTCTGCATGTTTGGAGCCAAGATCTCAAACCTTGGGATCTGCATCACAGTGCTACTATCTCTATTAGTAAAGCTTATAAACCTCAGTAATAAAAAAAAAACTATCCAAATGTCTTGGCAAGTTTTTATGACAAGAAGCAAACGGTCAAAAAAATCTCCAGCTCAGACTTGTCCCAGACTCTTTCGTGAAACAGAGTTGGAAGTGCGAAACTGGGACAAATTACTCAAAACGAAACAATACACAAAGCTCTGCTGAGTGACCAAAGACTTTCGAAAGTTGCAAACCAGACACTTTTGTGGTTGACCGCCATCCATTTTGGAGGTGGAATACTTGACCACAAGGATGAAACTGATCACCTCATCCTGACTTGTAGCAAAAAGGATTTCCTGATGATGTGGGAACAGTCTTGTATATAACTAGGATCATCACATCATGGTCCCAACCACTACTGACCAAAGCCACATTGGCACTAAGCAAACAAACAAACCAATAGGAAAGAAAATACTCTGTGGTCAGAAGCTCATTTAAAATAAGCAAACCTTGTCTGCAGACTGGACGAAGGCATGGAGCATCCAAGAAGGTCAATCTGGCTCTTGCTGGAATTACAATATATCAGGATTATTTTAATAATCTTCCCCTAAATTAAAATATAAAAAAAACTGGGTATTTAAAGGGGGTAACAATCCCTACATGTTAGAAAAGTTCCTTGACAATAGGCTGAACATGAAGTGTCCCTTTGTGAGGTTCCCCATGGTTAGTTTATGGAGGATGATGGCAGTAAGTGTTTAGTTTTACTGCAGCACTACCACAGAAAGTGGTTGTTCCACAAAAATAATCAACATTTTTCAAAATAACACTGGATATTTTTGTAATTGCATGAATTTAAAAATATATTGAAACTACTGAATTATTCAATTAAATCCATCCGTATAACACCATCTGCTGTTTGCTCTTCTTCTTATTTATCTGTCCACCACTGTGAGGTGGACTCAAATGCTCAGCTCCAACCTTCAACTGCCACCAGCTGCAGCAAAAGGACACACTCCCTGAGAAAGGATACACATCCTGAGCTGCCAGCTTGAAATAAATCTAGTAGAGCAATTGAAGCAATGAATGGGGAGATCTTTCGATCCACGTGAGGTACAAGGGCAGCTGTAGTTTTGTTAGAAAAAGATTGTCATGTTCTATACGTGGTTTAGTTTTCATTAGAGATGAGCAAAGTTTTGAAAAAATTTATTCGGCAACTTCAAAATTTGATTTGTTCTGAATTAAATTGTCAAAAATTGCTATAAATCAGGTATACCCAGGCCACTCTTCCTTAGGGTATGGCCACACAGACTGGCCATGCTGCAGGTGAGCTACGGCCATGCTGCGGTAAATAATTAGCCAATTAGCACGCAGTTGCCTTTCATTTAATAATGAAGACCACACTGTATAGTCCTTCTTCATTGTTAATGGCCGCCCGGCACCTACAAATCAATGATTGTCTGTGCAATGCAGAACAGGGCAGAACAGGTCTTCAAGAGACAGAGAAGCTATTTTAATGGCTCACCGCTGTGGCCAAGAAATGAGTATCCTCAATGGGGACCACCTGTATCAACTCATATGTCTTTAACAGGCTATGTAAAAATGTATTTTCTAAGCAACACAAGCCCTTTAACAATTATTAAGGCTACCAAATCTTCTATAGAGTATATAAAGTAGGGTCCTCATCAGACAATCTGCCTAGTTATGCAGTAGTAGGCGATGGGAGAGCTATCATATCAAAACTAGGCAGATTTTCCACATGAAGAGGGTTTTCCTACCAAATACATAATTTATCCACATGATAGGTAATAAATGTTTGTTAAATTCCCATTTTTCACAAGAACATGGCTCTGGAGTCTCTACACTTTCTGACTTTCATGACCACAATTAGGAGAACTTTGCAGCCTCATCAAACATTATGGGACCAATAGAAACCCTATTAATAAGAAAAACGTTTGAGATTGCATAGTGACATATGAGAAGTTGTTATTGGTGGGGAATTGGGGATCCAGGTGTTGAGAACCGCACTGTTTGCTGAAATAACAAGCTCTGCCTCTAATTCTACTAGATGTAAGGCAGCTATCCTATAAGTTAATGTTCAACCTTTCAATAAGTTTTTAGACATGACTGGGTAATAATTAAGCCAGCATCTCATCTGCAGACAGCTGTTTTGGGGTGATTGCCCCTCATCAGTGCAGAGCAGAGAGTACTAGCTTAACTGGATGAGAGGCCTAGGTCAGTATTAGGGGAATACAATATCTCCTTATGGAGAGCTCCTTAAACGACTTAAATTATCCAAGTCATTTTCAAGGTCTTCTAAAAGGTTGAATATTGACTTATAGGAGAGCTACCTTACATCTGGTAGCATCAGAGGTAGAACTTGGTAAAACCTCATTCAACCTGCCATGAGCATACATGCTGGCAGGTTGGATGGCAATTGATTGACACTAGTGGCACAAAAAGGCTTGATGTTTGTCTGGCGTAGTGGAGGTTTAGGTGATGGGTGCCTGATCAGTAGCCCCTCACCTTGTAGCAGTGTCTGTAAAGTTGTATTTCACTGATCACTTCGTTGTCTTGTCACCCAGATGCTTTCTAGAAGCAGAATTTTTGAATTTTCAAATTTTTATGGAGTGTTGGTCTCACAGGAGAATAAGATCAGGTTCCAAGGTGTTAAGGGCTTCCTCTCTATTCTCTGACTAGACTGGAATCCCCCTCCTGCCAATCATTGTCAACCATACCTTTCTCTGCTGGACAGCCAATATATGAAAAATACATAACATTACATAACTATATACATTTTCTGCCTCCTCTAGATCTGTGGTATTGCCTTTTTTAAAACCTTTCATGTTTTTCTCTGGAAGGTGAGCATCTAGCAGAGTAAGAGTGCATTGCTGCTCAATCCGTGTTGTTCGCTCCTAGGATTATGGGGCTGCATAGGATCCCCGTTTTAGCTGTCTTTACGGGGATTAATGCCTTATATACTAAGCAAATAAATAGAGTAGGGGACCTGCTGACAGGTTCCCTTTAACACAAATTGATGAGACTTTTCAGAGCAAAGTCAGTTCAGTGCGGCAGTTTTTTATTTTTATTTAATTGGATTTAAAGTTAGATTGGTTCAGTGTAATACTAGGTGGGAACAATTAAAGTAAATTGGAGAGCCGTTCATCAAAGTTAAAGCTGATCTATTGTGAATACATTTGCACAATTCCCCGGACGATCCTAGGCAACATTACTCTCCATTCATCGGCCTTAAAGCTTCTCGTCTTGTATTTGCAGAATATAAGAAAGAATTAATATGACTATTTCTTTCCACCTTAGGGATCTTTAAACTTTTGGGGGCAAACCAGCTGGCATTTGAAGACTGTTTGGTTGATGTTATGAGTTGATGCAGGAGCTGAGCCGATTGATATATACCGTACTTTTCGCTTTATAAGACAAACCTGATGATAAGACACACCCAGGATTTAGAAAGGAAAATAAGACCCCCATATCAAATCTCAAATAAGACCCCCATTATCAGATGCTCAGGTTAAACCCCCCTATCAAATCCTCACATCAGGCCCTCCATCAGATCCTTAGGTCATACCCTCCGTCAGATTCTCACATCAGACTCCTTATCAGATTCTTAGATCAGACCTCCATTTAAGATCCTCAGATCAGACCCTGTATCAGATCCTCAAATCAGACCCCCATATTAGATTCTCAGATCAGACCCTGTATCAGATTCTCAGATCAGACCCCCGTATCAGATTCTCAGATCAGACCCCCGTATCAGATTCTCAGATCAGACCCCCATATCAGGATATCAGATCAGACCCCCATATCAAACCTCAGATCAGAACCCTATGTCAGATCCTCATAAATAAGTTAAAGGGGTTCTCCGGGAATTAAAAAAATTAAAATACTTAAATATTACTTCATTATTAATATATTCCCAAATACCTTATATTAGTTATAATGGCTCTTTTGTCTAGGGAGCAATCATTAGGAGAAACAAAATGGCCGCTGTCCTATCAGTACACACAAAATCTGTCCTAATCACACAGCAGGACAAGTTACTTCACAACACTGAGGTAAAGAGCTGCCTCATCCTCCTCTCTACTTGTCAGGGATTATGACCCCAAATACAGATGATAAGATATTTAGCTGAATCTCTGTAGGAATGGAGTTCATGAGCAGATGTGGGTAATGAGCAGCAGCACTTGTATGCAGTCTCCATTACCACAGTCTGTCCTGTCTGTCCTCTCTGTACTTCATGTCTCCTGATGAACTCCATTCCTACAGAGATTCAGCTGAAGATCTTCTCATCTGTATTCAGGGTCATAATCTCTGACAGTCAGAGCAGAGAGGATGAGGCAGCTCTTTCTCTCAGTGTTGTGAAGTAACTTGTCCCCCTCTGTGATTAAGACAGGTTTTATGTGCACTAACAGGACGGCGGCCATTTTGTTTCTCTTAATCATTGCTCCCTAGACAAAATGAGACATTATAACTAATGAAATGTATTTTGCAATATATCTATATATATAAAGAAGGATGTATGTATGTATGTTCCGCGGTCACTCAAAAATGCAACCATAGATTTCAATGAAACTTGGTATACACATCTCTCACTACCTGGAAAAAAAAATATTGTGGTGGTCTCAGCTCTCTAGAATGTACCGTTCCTGAGATATTCACCAAAAATGACCTGCATTAGCCAATATAAGCCTGCAAGTCTATCTCTTCATATCCCAACTGCCATATACACGGTCACATGTCCCTTATCAGCCAAGCTCGCAGGCCCTTAGTCTCCACATACACACAGTTTTTCTCTAGGTTTCCATAACAACCCAGGCATTTTTTTTACTGCTGTAGGTCAGCTTTAGGCTAGGGCTACACGATGACAATAAGTCACACAACACATAGGGCATAACTACACTGCTACATGTGTCTCGCGACATTTTGTCTCAACAATTTTTATAATGATGGGCTATGGTGTCACACTGCGACATGTGACATGCTGCGACTGCTACAGTCGCAGAAAAATCCATCTTGGATGGATTTGTTGCAACTGTCGTGTCACAGTCGCAGCATATCACATGTCGCAGTGCGACACCATAGACTATCATTATAAAAATTGTTGAGACAAAATGTCACATGACACATGTCATTGTGTAGCCCTAGCATTAAAGGGGCAGGGTGCTGTGGAGGTCACTGTTAAAAGGGGCAGACACTGTGGAGGTCACTGTTAAGGAGGCAGGCCGCTATCGAGGTTACTGTTAGAGGGGCGGACACTGTGGAGGTCACTGTTAAGGAGGCGTTCACTGTGGATGTTACTGTTAAGGGGCAGGTCACTGTGGAGGTCACTGTTAAAGGGGCGGACACTGTGGAGGTCACTGTTAAGGAGGCGTTCACTGTGGATGTTACTGTTAAGGGGGCAGGCCGCTGTCGAGGTCACTGTTGAAGGGGCGGACACTGTGGAGGTCACTGTTAAGGGGGCTGTGGCCACTATTAAAGGGGCAACTGCTGTGGAGGTCACTGTTAAGGCAGCATGGTACTGTGAGGTCACTGTTAAGGTAGCGCGATACTGTGAGGTTACTGTTAAGGCAGCGGGGTACTGTGGAGGTCACTGTTAAGTGGGCGGGCCCCTGAGGAGGTCACTGTCAAAGGAGTGGAGTGCTGTGAAACTCACTATTAAAGGGGTGGGCTGCTGTGAAGGTCAAAGTTAAGGGGATGGCTGCTGTGGAGGTCCCATTTTAATGTGGCGGGGCACTGTGGGGGTCAGTGTTAAGGGATGGGGGACTGTGGAGTTCATTGTTAAAAAGTGCTGTAGAGGTCACTGTTATGGGGAAACTGTTGATATCTTTTAACGACACACAGAAACATTAAATGAAATAGATGAAATATACCCGTGCGAAGCCGGGTCCTTCTGCTAATTTATAATAAAGTAATATTTATGTATTTTATTTTTCTTAATTCCAGGAGAACCCCTTTAATAAATTGAAGTTAATCAGTTAATAAGTAAGTTAATAAACGAAAATTAACTTACCTCTCCGACTCCATCGCTACTCTACAGGTCCGGCAGTCTGTCCTGCGCTCACCGCTCCTTTGTCTGTGTTCAACGACAGATCATAGTGCAGTCACTACGTCCTGGCACTGAACGCACTCAGGACAGTGCAGCGCGGCCCCAGGGAGGAAGACCGGGGAGAAGTGAGTACAGGCAGCATTAGCAGCACCTAACTACCCGCTGCCCGCATCTACTGCATACTAATAAGCGCTTCTGGCTGCGGATATGGGGTAGTTGGAAATGAATATATTAGGTGTGATGACGGTAGCTCCGCGGAAGGGAAAAGGGGGTTGGAGGGATGGGTGGGTGGGAGGGTATAAAATAAGAGGGAGATTTCATATAAGATGAGAATATGCTGTACTGTGTTGTTTTTTATACTGAATTGGAATTTTGTAGATTTCTATTTTGAAAATAAAATATTATGGGGAAAATAAATAAATAAATAAATAAGCGCTTCTATAATGGAATGGGGGTAAAGTACGTCTTATAAAGCTTAAAATATGGTAGTTTTATAGAAAAATATGCAGTATAACTTGTAATTTATTCATTTAAACCTCTGCTCATTCTGAGCTTAGGAGTCCAGTGGGCGGTCCGATCAGTGATTGTCAGCTACCCACTGCACTGGATATAAACATACTAAATAGGCAAAGAGCATGGCGCAGCATAAAATTAAAGCAAACCTTATTCATCCTTTAATTGTCCTCTCTGGTCCCAGTCACTTCGGTCCCTGCTGGTCCTGCAGCAATTTCGTCACATCCATTGTTCACATGACTACTACTGTCAATCATTTGCCTCAGTGATCACATGATATTCATGCACATATGACTGTTGAGGTCAGTGATTGGCTGCAGCAGTCACATGAGGGGCACATGAAGACCGTTCGGGAACTAGAGTGGCAGTGAAGATGCTACAGGATATATATTTTTTTTATTTATATATTTTTTCTTGCTTTCAGCTCAAAATGTTGTAAAAAATCCCCTTAATTTTAATGTGTGAGAACTGGTTAGCAAGTCCTTTAAGAATATCCTGTTATTAAATTATATATAAATATATATATATATATATATATATATATATATATATATATACAGTGGCGGAAATAATTATTTGACCCCTCACTGATTTTGTAAGTTTGTCCAATGACAAAGAAATGAAAAGTCTCAGAACAGTATCATTTCAATGGTAGGTTTATTGTAACAGTGGCAGATAGCACATCAAAAGGAAAATCGAAAAAATAACTTTAAATAAAAGATAGCAACTGATTTGCATTTCATTGAGTGAAATAAGTATTTGAACCCCTACCAACCATTAAGAGTTCTGGCTCCCACAGAGTGGTTAGACACTTCTACTCAATTAGTCACCCTCATTAAGGACACCTGTCTTAACTAGTCACCTGTATAAAAGACACCTGTCCACAGAATCAATCAATCAAGCAGACTCCAAACTCTCCAACATGGGAAAGACCAAAGAGCTGTCCAAGGATGTCAGAGACAAAATTGTAGACCTGCACAAGGCTGGAATGGGCTACAAAACCATTAGCAAGAAGCTGGGAGAGAAGGTGACAACTGTTGGTGCGATTGTTCGAAAATGGAAGGAGCACAAAATGACCATCAATCGACCTCGCTCTGGGGCTCCACGCAAGATCTCACCTCGTGGGGTGTCAATGGTTCTGAGAAAGGTGAAAAAGCATCCTAGAACTACACGGGAGGAGTTAGTTAATGACCTCAAATTAGCAGGGACCACAGTCACCAAGAAAACCATTGGAAACACATTACACCGCAATGGATTAAAATCCTGCAGGGCTCGCAAGGTCCCCCTGCTCAGGAAGGCACATGTGCAGGCCCGTCTGAAGTTTGCCAATGAACACCTGAATGATTCAGAGAGTGACTGGGAGAAGGTGCTGTGGTCTGATGAGACCAAAATAGAGCTCTTTGGCATTAACTCAACTCGCTGTGTTTGGAGGAAGAAAAATGCTGCCTATGACCCCCAAAACACCGTCCCCACCGTCAAGCATGGGGGTGGAAACATTTTGCTTTGGGGGTGTTTTTCTGCTAAGGGCACAGGACAACTTATTCGCATAAACGGGAAAATGGACGGAGCCATGTATCGTGAAATCCTGAGCGACAACCTCCTTCCCTCTGCCAGGAAACTGAAAATGGGTCGTGGATGGGTGTTCCAGCACGACAATGACCCAAAACATACAGCAAAGGCAACAAAGGAGTGGCTCAAGAAGAAGCACATTAAGGTCATGGAGTGGCCTAGTCAGTCTCCGGACCTTAATCCAATCGAAAACCTATGGAGGGAGCTCAAGCTCAGAGTTGCACAGAGACAGCCTCGAAACCTTAGGGATTTAGAGATGATCTGCAAAGAGGAGTGGACCAACATTCCTCCTAAAATGTGCGCAAACTTGGTCATCAATTACAAGAAACGTTTGACCTCTGTGCTTGCAAACAAGGGTTTTTCCACCAAGTATTAAGTCTTTTTTTGTTAGAGGGTTCAAATACTTATTTCACTCAATGAAATGCAAATCAGTTGCTATCTTTTATTTAAAGTTATTTTTTCGATTTTCCTTTTGATGTGCTATCTGCCACTGTTACAATAAACCTACCATTGAAATGATACTGTTCTGAGACTTTTCATTTCTTTGTCATTGGACAAACTTACAAAATCAGTGAGGGGTCAAATAATTATTTCCGCCACTGTATATATATATATATATATATATATATATATATATATATGTACCTTATAATTATATACAAACCAGATTTAAACTTTTTATGGCACATTAATAATTAACTAAGTTTTGGGGGGGAAATATAATGGTGGGTGGGTTTACAAAGCCCGATTGTCGGGCAGAATAACAGGGAAGAATGTTTCTGCAAACACTTGTTCCGGATAATCTGCCCTTCTAAAGGTGTAGCCGATCGCGGCTCGCCCTATGAATGAGTGAAACGCTCGTTCATCAGGTGAAACAGTCGTTTGTGTAGGCACCTAAATCATCATTTCTGGGCAGAAGATCGTGGCTTCCAAACAATGCAGATGTATGAGGACGAGCGATCGCAATAGTGATCCCCCATCCTCATACTGTGGAGGTGAATTAAGCTCTTCACCCTCACTGAACGAGCAGCATGGGCGGCTTGGAGCATGTAAATCCACCCTAACCCTCAACCCAAAATGGGTTCTGTTAAACCTTACCACCTCACAGGACCTTATCACCTTAGATTCTTCCTTTCCCTGTCTTCTTAACATTGCAAACACATTATTTGTAAAGCATTGGAAAGAAACAGATGAGCCATAAGTTCAGAATGGTTAAAATAATTTAAAGGGGCTTTCCAGATGTTCAATATTGATGGTCTATCCTCAGGATAAGTCATCAATATCTGTTCAGTGGAGGTATGATTCCCAACACCCCCACCGATCAGCTGTTTAAGCCTCCTCACAACACTCCAAGCACAGCACCGTACATTGGATAGTGGTCGTGCTTGGTATTACATCCCGGACCCAACTAGGCTATTTGACAAATGAACTTGCATCAGTGGCCTAGGAAGAAGCCACAACGCTCACCTTAGCTCCATGGCCTCTGCAAACAGCTGATTGGTAGGGTTGCAAAGAGTGGGAACCCCACCGACCAGATATTAATGAGCTATCCTGAGACTAGGTCATCAATATCTTATTTCTGAAAAAAAAAACTTAGCCCCCCCAAAAAGAGCAGTCTCTTGCAAAGAAATTGACCAATTTCTTTCTATCTGGAACGACTAGTTGAGATTTTATGATTTATGGATCAACCACTCAATAAGACATTTATGCCTCCAACACTGTGCTTTATCTGTAGCTTATAGACTAACCATGGGCTTCTACTACTATACTTGCTCTCTTCTTTTAGTCAGCACAGATTCTTACTAGATTTTCTCAACCCCTTCCCTTCTGAAAATAAAGAATTGACCGAGTCCTTTTGCCCACTGCCACGTAATGGAACCCATCACGTCCAATACAGTCCAATCTGTGGAAAGCATGTATTACAAATTATTGAAAAAACTATACTTACATCTGCGTTTTAGCATTACGGTTCTCAGCTCCAGCAGATGAGAAGACTATTGGCACGGTCAGAGCCCACTGGACCCCTATTCACCATAATGGGATCCTGGTAATAGGGTATAGGGTAAGAATTCCAGCTTTCTGCCAGAAAAAAAAGCACTGCATGCGCCGGTATTCTTCCAGCATTCATGCTTGACACCCGACAGATCCCATTAAAGCGAATGAAGATTCAGAAAGCCCTAGCAGTGTCCGGCTATGCTGGATGCAGCAATTCCGATACCTCTCTTCTGCCGGAACAGACTACCAAAATACCGCAATGCAGATGTGAACCTAGCCTAAGTGTTTAAGGGAAGAATAAAATGACATGGATATCGGTATACTGTATGCAATAGCCCTATGTACAGTGAGGCCTAATATACTTTACAAATCCAGGGTGAATATCCACATCCACACCAACTCCCTACGGCTCGTCAGGGGCTCATTTCTCAAGGGACGTTTCTGCCTCTTTTTTCCATCAATTGGTGGGAACCTCCGCACCCAGATCTCTCCCATCAAAAGTTCTCACGCGTCACCATGACATCTCGAAACTTAAAACTGTAGGTCCGCTTTAGACATACAGTATGCCCTGTGGCGATCCATAGACAGGAGACCGCTAGAAGACAGCGAGGCTCACGGAGACAGGATTTGGAGGAAATATATTATTTGTAACCACAGGGAAGCTATCTTCACGCTCACCAAATCCCATTCACAAAGCATCAGACATCTTATAAATCTCTGCCATGTTTCATTAGTCAGGGATTATAACCGATTTCAGCGTGATTACTATCAGCCGGCGCGGAGATAGAAGTTTGAGTGAATTGTAATTAAACACATTATCAATTTTCCACTAGATCTGCTCACGAGTCGGCATCACTTCTGCACGTCTGCGGCAGGTACACGCCGAGCTCGCATATTTCAAATAACATCTTTCTCTAGTTCCAAATGACACAGCGTACATGTGATTTAATTACGTTAATTGGTAAATTACAGCAATATCAGCGTCTGAAAATCTCTGATGATACGCTGCTGGGTCTCACATCTTCATGTTAATGCTTCATGGCGGTTGTATATACTTCAGTGCTGTGCTTACAATCAGGATTCGAAGGTTCATGTTAGGCTGGTGCCAGGGGCAGGAAAGATCTTGGGGCCCATGGCAGGATTTTCCGAATCTGAACCCCTTAGCCCTTACCTAGTCTCTGAATTTTAGCAGGATGGCTGTCAGCACGGTTGCCAACAGTCCCGAAATTTCTAAACATAAGCAACCTTTTTCCTGTCTCCGTGATTTTTTGGAGACGGGTGGTGCTTCACTACAGTAGATTATTCTGGTGGTAATTATCATCATTTTGCAGCTCACAGTAAATGCTGGTGATGAGTTCTTATCAGTATATTGAGCTACAGAAATGTATTACTAATCATTTTTATCATTCATTATAGTTTTCCAATTTGTCCATAAGAAATATTGGCTGTCCGTGATTTTGGAATAATTTGTCCATAATAAATAAAAATTTTGGTTGCCAATCCTGGCTGTTAGGTGGGCAATCGATCATGAAATTGTTACCACCTAAGGTAAGTGTTTATCTTTCCCTGGCACCTACAACAACAAAAAAAATTAAGCTAGAGTACTTTTTTTTTTTATCCCTAATTTGTGCCACCCTATCGAAAGTGATGTCTTAGGCCTTAGTAGGTGCCTACTCTGCCTACCCCTTCTCCCAGCCGTGAGAAAAGAGGTAGTTTGGCAACTCTGGCTGTCAGATGGGCAATCAATCATGCAATTTTTACCAACCAAGGGGCCTGGATGTATTTCTAGAGTGTAATAATACTACAGGCTATAGCTACTAGAGAGAGATCGTTGATCCAGGGAGTTATTCTGATTGCCTGATTGGAGTCGGGAAGGAATTTTTTATTCCTCTAAATTGAGGAAAATCGGCTTCTACCTCACAGGTTTTTTTTTGCCTTCCTCTGGATCAACTTGCAGGATGAGAGGCCGAACTGGATGGACAGATGTATTTTTTCGGCCTTATGTACTATGTTACTATGTTACAAGGTAAGTGTTTATCTTTCCCTGGCACCTACAACAACACATTTTTTTTAAAGCTAGAGTACTTTTTTCTTAATCCATAATTTGTGCCGCCTTAACTAAAGTGATATCTTAGGCTGGTGCCTACTCTGCCTACCCCTTTTCCCAGCCCTGGATTGGGCTACACAATATTTGATGGGTGTCACCCTGCACATTCATCTCATGAACATGATTACAGCTGCAGCAGTCCCTGCAGCTGTTAGGGGTCCAGAGGTTGAAGGAGGGCACTTGGAGTAGCAGTCATTCAGTTCAATGATAAAATTTCACCCACTTTCCGACTTCGCTATGAAGCTCTATGAATGCCAGTTACATACAGTACTTGCCAACATTTTTGTTGGCATTTTGTGGCCCCCACCTTGAACATGGGCAAAGCCAACTGGGACTGCTCCCTTATGGGCGTGGAAAACCTGAGCCCCATTCATTTTTGGGCCAGGACTGTGAAAATGTATCTCTGAAAATCCTTGACAATCCTGGCAAATGTATGATTGTTAGCTTCTATGCAGTTACAGTCCTAAAATAAGGGAGTAGAGGTAACAGGCTCTACCTGGGCTCTGAGATGGGCTCAACAATCCCATTGTCACATTGTTTCAGATTGGTAACCAGTGTCTAATCAGACTGAGGGAAACAAAAACAAGCCATTCTGTCCTTTGGGGTTACTTCATATGACCAATATTATAAGAGAGGCTCATTTTAATCTTTGTCTCTACATATCCCCTCTCCTCTATGGTATTCTTTATTGTTAAAGGGGTATCCTAGTTGTAACTAGTTATCCCCGATCCATGGGATAAGGATTGCTATTAGATCGGGGGGGGGGGGGGGGGGTCCGACTGAATGGTGTGGCTGGTTGAGCATGCACACTGCCGCCCCATTCCTTTCTGTGGGACTGAACTTGGCTATCTGCAGCAATCCCATAGAGATTAATGGAGCAGCAGTACACATGCTCATCCAGCCACTTCAGTTAGGTGGCTCATGGGGTACAGGAATCCAGTTCTCATGAGTAGTGGGGGACCCCGTCAGATCTAATTTGTGTCCCTTATCCTGTGGCTAGGGCATAACTTGTTACAACCAAAATACCCTGGAAAATGGGTTGCGCCAAGTTCTAAAGTCAGGATATAGGGGATAACTATCTGATTGGCAGGGTGTCATAAACTCACCTGTCCAAGCTCCAGCTTTGCAATCCTCAGCCCTGGCATGGCCACACCGGGAGAGATGTGCTGCTGAGCCATGCCCCTGGTGACACAACAGCATTTTTAGTAACAGGATGCAGCGGGCGTGAGCTGGGGGAGATTAGCACTGGGTTGATTGCTCAGCTGCTTTATTCCTGCTAGTGTTTCTGACTAATGGAGAGCCTATCAGGTGCTGATCCAGGGACTCAAAACCCAATTTCCTGGCCATACACCAGTGCCAGTAATAGTCTTGTTTGGGCTCACTAGCTAGGTTCCTGGTTCTTGTTCCTGTGCTGATTTGGATTGCTCATGTTTTTGACCTTGCCTCATCCTTTGACCACTCTCTGTCTCTCATGTGTTTGTACTGTGAATCCCATCTGGTTCTGACCTTGGCTCGTCTTTTGACCACTCTCTGTATCTTGTTTTTTTACTGCGTTGTGCTCCTGATTCTGACCTATTTATGTACGACTCTGTCTTTGTGTCTTTTGTCTCTAGGTGTTTGTCTATCTCTGCACCTTAGTAGTGTAGGGACTGTCGACCAGTTGTGGTCTTGTTACATAGGGCCTGCACTGCAAGTAGGTAGGGAAAGCGGGCTTAGTTCTAGGTTAAGTCTCACTGTCCATGTCTGTATCTACCTACAGAAATTACATGGGGATTCAACCTCCCGTGAATGGGGTTCCATTCCTCTGAATGAATGGATCAGCAGCAATCATGCGTGATTTTCCATTGCATTCATTTGGGAAAGGGACTACTGTTCTTTTGATCATTACAGGTCCCAGTAGTCAAATGGTTATCCCTTGTCCTATGGATGGGGAAAAATTTAGAAGTCTACACAACCCATATAAATGTCATTTTGTCAGTGAGGTTAGTGTGCATTCATGGCTGGTTATATGGAGTATTTTGCTGCAACAAAGAGGTTAAATCTTGAAGAACAACAAGCTGAACGCGGCATACTAATAACTGTGTCTGCTTTTGCATGTAATCATTAGATTCAATTATAACCTGCTCCATTAATTACCATGCTCTTTACTGCTCGTGCCTCCTTGACCTAACACTACAGCTTCTGGTTTTCACTGGTGATGCATGTAGCCAGACGTCACAGACGTGTTGTGTATTCATAGCTTTCATGTATCAAGTAATTAAGCAAGTTTCTATGCAGAAGATTATACTGTATGTGCTAAGACCTTATAGGAGAACAATGGCCAAAGTGTTATATATGAAGAGTTAAAAGAGCTGAGGTGAGTGGTGGGATGTGTGTTCACTCCGCAGCTGGCCCTGTAGACAAGGAATCACTATGTAAGGAATTGCATCTCAGAGGGACTTTGGAGATAACTCATGTATCAGCCACAACTTGTTGGAACTTTTGTGCTAAGATTTGTACCTCCATCTTGCGTGGAAGTTTTGTTCATTCTTGTGTGGAAGTGGAAGACTTTATGAACTATAGCATGCCTGTTTTCTGGTCTAAAGGTGTTTTTGCGACTTTTTGTTCTCTTTGTCAGCTAGGGGACTCCGGTTGGGTTGTGCCTTTATGGAGAACAACTGTTGCTCCTGTTGTCCTGCAGAACTCTTGTCACCATGCCAGCCCTGGGGGTGAGGAAGGAGGTCCCAGTCACAGTGAGTGCTGTGGGGGCTACCACTCCTATCCTCCTCTCCTTGCTCCTGCCAGGTTGTTGCATTAGCATGGGTGCCATATATAACTGGAATATTGAGTCTAACCAGGGTCAGTATCTGCAAGAAGTGTTCACTTTCCACATTTGAATGGATTTACTTTAAATTTTATCCTGGATATGAATATGCCATAAATGTTTGAGGTGGGAATACCCAGGGGCGTAGCTATAGGGGGGAAGAGGTAGTAATCGCTACCGGGCCCAGGAGCCTGAGGTGGTCCAAAGAACCTTGTGACACATAAGAAGACACCTGTATTATAGAAAGTGCATGCTGGTCAAGTTATACCTCTGGTTGGAGGGAAGGGGTTAGGTCAAGAATTTGACATGGGGGGGGGCTATGTGCTTCCCTGCCCCTGACCACAAAGCACTGAGGGAAGGGGCGCCCAAGCTGAACTCTTGCACCAGGGCCCATGAGCCTTTAACTACACCCCTGGGAATATCCCTTATGAAATTGGCCCTAGTATGCTTGTGATAATATCTGTACAGCTTTGTGGAATATGTTGGTGCTATACAGCACAGCATTCATTGCCTATTCTGCTCTTGAATATTAAAGCTGTGATTTCATTGGTTGCCAAGAACTACAAAGATACTTTCTGTTGAGACAGTTTTCATTAATCAACCCCCATGTTTTATATATTTTTCACCACTAAGTCAGTCTGGGACTGCCTTACATACTTAAACCATATTGATATATACCCCCGAAAGTTTGGAAGGCTCCTAGAAATAGGACAGTACTCCCGGACTCCCAGAAGAGCTGGCATATCTCCCCCACTATGTATTCCTTTCTCCTGAAAAGCAGCCAACCATGAGCTCTAACTGTATGTGGTTCTGCTTCATTGGACTCTGCACCAAAGCCTCTCCGTGCTCTGAAGGAACAAGAGGGCGGTAATGTGTCTTAAAAGCGTTGCGGCCTAGGTGAATAGAGGGATGGAAGGGCGATATCCATGTCCACACTTTTAAATCTTTCGTATGCCAACTTTAACTTTGAAAAGCTGGCAAATACAACCTAAACCCCTATGAATATCATGACTGACATTGACCTGACCATGACTTGTTTGATAACCTGAACCAATCATCTTCTTTACTGCAGAAATTAACTCATAATTGGCATATATAGAGTGATTTCCATGAACAAAAGGAGGATGTAATAGGCAACTGGAGATGGGGGTTGAAAGGCTGAGATTAGAGGTGACCGACTCAATTTGTTAGAATTGAAATCCGACTCGAATTTTAGAAAAAATTGGGTTAGGTAGAATTAGAATTTCTTTAGGTAGAATTTTTCCAGAAAGAGACAGGGAGAGATTTTCCAGGCATTTAAAGCACTTTCAATTTGGGTTGAATTGATTCGTACCCAAAACAAATTTGTTTGCCGATTCGGACTAATCATAGCAAAACAAGTTTTAGGAAATTGTCACTTCTCAACATGAAGTTTAGCCAAGGTAATTAGATACAGGAAACAAAGATAACTGTCCAGCACAGGAAAATAAAATTTTGATTCTTTACTGGAAAAATGATATAAAATCCATCTCCACAAATCTAGTTAAAATTTAGGTCCAAAGCATTTCGATCAAAAAGATCTTAATCAGGTCTAGTGCCGTTAACAAAAATTTCCCTCAAGTAAAGAAAAGCATACAATAGCTGCAACTCTGGATGTTCCTAATCAGTCCAATTATACAGCTCCTACCCTAAGAGCTAGATGCATGTTTTGCCTTTGTTTCTGCTATTTTGTTGAAAACCCTAACTTTATGACATTGGTTACCTGGTCGAGAAAACCATATTGAAATGACCTATTAGGGTGTTCTCAGTTAATAGAAAGTGTCTCCCATTTGGGACATGTATTTATTAGTAGAGATGGCCTTGCGGTTCGCCTGGTGGTCGTTTTGCGGCGAACTTTGCTCGTTCGCGGTTCGCTGAACGGGCGAACATATGCCGATGTCCGCCAGGGCCATATTCTTTTACATTGTGAAGAACTTTGACCCATGGCACATCTATCAGGTGGTACAGGACAGCCAATTAAGACCTTTCAGCACATGGACATACCCCCTACCTTATAAATAAACCTGATCTGGCCGCCATTTTACATTCAGTATTTTGCCAGTGTAGGGAGAGGTGCTGTGTGGAGCAGCGACAGGCTGTTAGGGACACCAAACGCTAGCTAATAGGGCCACAAAAGTCCTTTTAAGGACTGGTATAGATGTGCTATCGATAGGTGTGACTTACTGAGGGGTGTGATATACTTATAATATACTTTCTAACATAGAAAGTATATTATAGTACATTTGTATTGTGCAGCATTTGTGTGCGGTTCTGCTGCGATATTGCAGCTAGATCGAGGGACAAACGCTATTGGAACAAATAATTTCTACTGGTGTGATATACCAGTCACCCCACAAAAACTGATTGAAGCAGGGGTGTGATATACCAATAATATACTTTCTATATAGTGCATTTGGGTAGTGCAGCATTTGTTTGCGGTTTTGCTGCGTTACTGCAGCTACAGATAGGGACAAACAACATTGGAACAAAGTACTCCCGTGGCCTAAAATAAAAATTTTCTAGGCTCCAACAGGACACATTTTAGAGAATTTCCCTTTAAGACGCATAAAAATGTCCCCTGATTAAGATATATATTTTTTGTTGGAGTTTTTGCCATTGATCCCCCTCTAGTATGTCACTGTCCATGTTGTGGGACTATTTGTGCACTTCTTCTAAGTATTTGGTGACTGAAAATATGAGCTAAAGGTTTTTCAGGTTCGCCTGCCATTAAAGTGAATAGGGTCCGCCACGAACTTGCGGTTCGCGAACATTTTATCGCGTTCGCGAACCGTCCCGGCCGATGTTCGTCCATCACTATTTATTAGTAGCTACAAAGAGTAGTTCTCATGCTGGATGACTTACCACATTCAGCTTATTGATTTCAATGGGAACTGTGTAATGCTTCACTTCTCCTTTGGAGGCACTGCAGATGAATTAAACACTTGCTTACAGATTTTGTACTGATTGCAACTGATCAGGAGTATTCACAATCATTTTCATGTTTACAAGTCTTTCCAACGAAGGAAAAAAAAAAAAAAAGACTGTCCAAAACTGTAAACTTGTACAGATGGGAGAACTGTAAAGCCATACTTTCCCACATACAACAGTACACAATGAGCTTGAATAAAGGAATTGTACCACTGTTTCTTCCCAGTCCATGTAGCAAACTTCATTCACTAGTTTTGTTGCCTGAGGACCAATACCACAATAGGCAGTATAGCTTTCACTCCTAGGAACATTTAACAAGCTGTTGTGAGAGGCATTTTTGTCTGTAAACAATTAGGCAATGTTCCTACATCTCAACAGCTTCAAATTATGACCTCCCAGAAGAAATATTTTCTATTTCATGCACATACAGTTTCACACATCAGACATAAATTTTCCTTTAGACACTAGATAATCATATAGACTGAGAATTCCTGTTGTCCAACAGCATCCGATTTTTAGAATTTTTTGTAGAAAACATTGAAACATATACAGTACATTGTGAAAACCTAAAGTGTACCATCATGAGTACACGAGGAGTAATGCTATATATGGCCGTTACATGACTTATATCATGAATTTATTGGCTACTTTCCCCTTTGCAGGCTCAATCTCTAATTGTCAGATTTCCCAAAGCTAGCAGGTGGAGAATAGCTGCTATTATGTCTCCCATACAAGGCAAACACAGAAAATAGGAGAGCCTTCTCCTCTATCTCTCTATGGCACTCTCTCAAAAGCAGCAGCATGGAGAACATTACATAGTGGTGCTGAGCAGTGTAGCTGTGAAGCCAGCATTGGGGCGAGATAGATCTCTGTGTATCTCTATGCTTCTCTCTGTAGCTGTTCTTTCTTCCACACTTCCCTCTCCATAGACCTCTAAGGCCTCATGCACACGACAGTGTTTTTTCACCGTCAGTGATTTGGCTTCAGTGGTCCGTGTCCGATTTTGCTTCAGTTGTGTTTCCTTGTGTTTTCCTTTTTTTTTGTCTGACAGGGGGAAAAAAAGGAAGATTAATGAAAAGTGTAATTTTATTGCACCAAGGTCTTGTAGAAAAAAACGGACACGGACGACATACCAGTTGTGCATCCGTTTTTTTTTACTGACCCATTGACTTGAATGGGTCCGTCCTCCGTTTTCCACTGACAAGAATAGGACAGGTTATATTTTTTTGACGGACTGGAATCACGGATCACGGATGCGGAGAAAAAACGGAGGACTATCATTTTTTTTTCACAGCTCCATAGAAATGAATGGGACCTCCGCTAAACTGTGAAAAATAACGGAAAGGACGCGGATGCACACAACGGTCGTGTGCATGAGGCCTAAGGCTGACGTGTAATCTGATCCATTTTTGAAATTGCAATGTGTGGTCAGAGCCCACCTTAAAGAGCATGATTCCCTTTTAAAACTTCGGACTGTGTGAGAACGCGGACGCCACAGCACAGGGCCACACTGCTCCAGGGATCCAGAATACAGCACAGGAAAGCTAAGAAAGTCATGGGAAGTCTGAGATGTTGTAGCTGAAGCGTAGAAGCAGCTTAGAGATGAAATGTGGATCAGTAAAGAGAGTGTGCAGCTACAGAGAACAATGGGGTGCTATAATGTAATTCTGACCATAAGTGAGCTGGGACAAGATGCTGCAGATGGAGAAAGGCTGCCATGCCGGAACTTGATTGGGCAGGATTTTTGGAGTCGGGAGTCTTGAGAGAGATCCAGGTAATAATTCCAAGGTTTTACTCATTCTATGTCACCTGTTGTAAAGCTAAGAAAAAAAAAAAGATCCACACTATATTACATCTACTGGTCATCTTCATTTACAAAACCATCCCCCTAGAAGACCACTTTTTAGTACAATTTTGGGTGGTCATCTCAAAGGAGGTTTCATTGTATATAATGTTTAGAGAAAAACTTTGAAGCCCATGGTCAGAAGGCAAACAAAAAGATTCAGCAAATGGATTTCAAAACTTCTGTTGTAGAAACAATTTGTGTGCGGTAATAAGTTAGACTCTTTTCGAAGGACTCAATGGGATTGCGCCATAATAAACAGGAAAGCTTCACAGTTGACAGGTTTGTTTTTGCAACTTTACGAGCCTTTTTTTTTTTAAACCTCCAGTGCACAACACAAACTTACAAATTGATGTAACGATTGTACATTTGCTCCAAGGAAGACTCCATTTTGATTCTATCTCTGACTTAATTTGTATTCGCAGTAAAAAGCAGTGTAATGGATCTTTTCGGCTATTATGAATAAATGATGCATGCCTAACAACTGAATTCACGGATTACAGAAAAGAATATTCTTACAAAATGATTGTTTTCAGAACTCGTAGAAGGTAATTAATTGGAGATTGGGCGTGCACAACGATGACTGAAGTGTTTGCTTTCCCACCGCTTGATTTAATGTTTGAGTTGAAGAGATGAAAGCACAGAGAAGTAAAATTAAAGGGGCAAAATAACACATAGAGACAATGTCGTAGCCATAGGAGTTGTAAAGGAGGCCGATGGTACACCTAGTCCATAAAAGCAATATTATAAGTAGAGATGAGCGAATTTATGAAAAGTTTGATTCGGCCGATTCCTCAGAATTTTACAAAAACAATTAGCTTTGTATAAGTAGCAGGTGCAATGACAGGGAGCAGAGATAGCGCCGCCCCCTGTCATTGTACCCCTCAGATGCCGCGTTTATACATAATCGTGGCATCTGAGTGTAAATACAGTGTTAAATTAACATTAAAAAAATTTAAATCAAACTTACCGGCTCCATTTGCCGCCGCCACCTTGCTTGAAGATCTGGAGTGAAATCTCACACGGTGCGAGATTACGCCATCACACCGGCTGGCGTGGTGATGTCATACGTCACCATGCATGGGATTTCGGCTGGTATCTTCAATCAAGATGGCGGCTGGCAGGCCCCCGGCAAGCAAATGGAGGAGGTACAGTAAATATGATTTTTTTGTTTTTTACACTATTTTGTTTTTTACACACGAAGCATGAGGAAATTCCCAGGACATCTACCTAAAAGGCTTGTCCATCCTCAACCATTTGCTATGTAAGGATGCTCTAACTGTAACTATTCATTTGGGTTCATTCTTTAGGTCATTCATGCTGCCATGAATTGCATTTTCTTCTGCATTCACATTCAACAAAGTTCAGGCCATGAGTTAGGATGCGGGGGCTAAAGCGTAATGGTGGATGACATAGGTGGCCATACTCATTAGATATAAGCTGGTTGATGGTTGAACAGCAGTTTTAAAAAACATCTGGTTAATGATCGCTTCACAGACGGAACTGTTACAGTAGTTCAAACTGGCCATACAGGTTCAAAGAAACCAGGTGATGGATGGAAGATCTTTTTGGGAACGTTCTTTCGAAAATCTATAGTTCACGAATAATCTTTCTTTGAATGAAAGACTTTAAGTCCAACTATCAGTCGAAAATATTGAACATGGCCGACTTCTTTTCAAATGATAATGGTGTGTCACTGGTTCAATCTTCAAAATTATTTTCAAAGAACATTGAATTATTGTGTACCGTGTCCAAAGGAGGACACTTTAACTATAGGGCGAACAGTGCAACTGAATCAGGCTCACAAGTGGCATCTTACTTGACTTCCTCCTCCCAACCATCCCGGATCCAGTGGGATGGTTGGAAGGATGCAACATGTCCTGCTGTAAACTGTATCTGTGTCCCAAGGATGAGTACAACTGTGAAACAGACAGCCATCAGTTCCCTGCTTTACCATTCCCAGCCTGAGCGCTCCCCAGCAGCAGGTATGATAAAGTGACATTGTTAAGCCTTCTGTGCTGAGTGTGGTAGAACTCAAGCCCAGGAAGAATGTGCTCCATTCATCAGGGGCATTGGGCTAGATGAGATTTTTTTATTTTATGAAAACTACAGGGGCATCAATAAGGGGGCAGAATTGTGAGGGGCATTAAGGATCAAAACTATTATAGAGGTCACTAAAGAGGTAGCAATATTGTGAGGGAGCACTCAGGGGGTATAACTGATGTGAGGTGGTACTAAGAGGGGCATAACTACTGTGTGGGATCACTAAGGCGGCATATCTACTGTGTGTGGGGTGCTTAGAGGGCATACCTACTATGTGCACTATGGGGGCATAACTATTGTGAGGGGAAACTAAGAGCGCACATCTATAGTGCTGAGCGAACTTGTGTTCTAAGTTCGGCGTCTAAAGTTCGGGTTCAGGTTATCGAAGAATCGCGTTATGGATTCCTCTACCACGGACCATAACGGAATTTAGAATCCATAACGCGATTCTTCGATAACCTGAACCCGAACTTTAGATGCCGAACTTAAAACACAGGTTTGCTCAACACTACACATCTACTGTTTGGGAGCACTAAGAAGTCATAACTACTTTGTGGGGACACTAAGAAAGCATATATACTGTGGGTGCATAACTACTGTGAGGGACAATAAGAGGCATATCAACTCTGTAGGGGCATTACGGGGGTGGTACTCTAGAAATTTCTGCACTGGGCCCACCAATGTATTAAAATGGCCCTGGTCTAAAGTACGTTTGATAAACCCTCCCAAACATATATTTAAATTCTGGAGGAGATTGGGATGAGCCCTTTTTTATCACTTGAAATTTTTTAACCACATGTAAAAGAAATGTTGTGAGAAAAAGAGAGCAGTCTGCTTTATTACAATTTTTCATACTTATTTACTATATTATAGCATTCACAGTAGAGGGATAGGTCCAACCTTTAGTTGTTTAGGGAGCTAAGAGATCCTTAAATGATGAACAATCCCCTGAAATCGTGCTGTAGATCCCACCATCTGTTTCCTTAACAGCAGAAGACCCTCTCTCTCGGGGGATATATATCACAGTGATGTAGTTCATTCCAGAGCACAGGAGCAAGAATTTGCATCTTCATCAATGTATGTCAGTGACCTATTTGGGAACATGCTGTTTGCACCTGGAGAAGGGATTAAAGGGTTATCTTTTATTTTATTTTATTTTTTTCATGTCCTGTCCACTAAGTATAAAAAGAATATGAAACATTTTTTCACTTTGTTTTTGTTTTAATAGTTTTGTCAAGGTTTTAGACTAAGCAACATTTTGGACTAAGCAGTGCTTGCAATTATTTTAGACCATCTGACATTGTGGCTTGAGGTTTTTCATAAGCATAAAATAAACACTACCTAACTCAGTTAATATATCCTAAAAAAATAATTCTCTCAAGAAATAGCAGCTACAGTTACCAAAAACCCTAGCTGGGGCAACAGGCAGTTAAAACTTGGTTTTTAATAATATTCAATAAAACGCATAGGATGCACCAACTACCATTATAAACATAGCGCACAAAATCATGACATGGGTCCCCGGTTCAAATGGTTGCCTGATTGAATTGCGACAGAATTGGTAAGAACGTTCCAATTCTTATATGATATATCTGATATATTTATTGACGGGCCACAGGATCCAATTTATTACCATACGGGGACCTATGTCATGATTTTGTGCGCTATAGTTATAACGGTAGTTGGTGCATCCTATGCGTTTTACTGAATATCATCATAAGCATGACAGAAATATTGTTTTTAGACTATCTAGACAATATATAGAGAAAAGCTTTCTAAAATAGCCATGAACTACAAACTTGGGCTCCCTTGGCCCACCAGAGGAATTGATTCTGAGAGTCCACCTTTAATCTGTATAGAATAGAACTTGTTGTTATTATTGTACACACAGGACAAATCATCCATAAGATCTAATAGGTTATTTGTGAACCATACCATAAAATAGACACTTAGAAATGGCAAGTGATTGACTCAAAAATCCCCTCCAAATGGGGTTTTCGTTTGAAGACCATAATTATAGCAGAGCCTGAACCCACTGGAGAGTCCTCTGTAACTTTGGTGGACTAGTCTGACCCTGAGGGCCAGTCTAGAAATGGTACAAAGTATGACATGGCTACAGACTACTAAGCATGCCCAATGCTACATTAGGTAAGGAACGGTGGAGCCCTGAACACTACCCACACCACTGTATTTACCTACTTTGAGAATCTGCCCCTAAATAACTGGGCAACAGTCCATAACCTGGCTAAGTGCAGAGGACCTAACCTGGGGTGAGTGAGTAGTCAGACAGAGAGACATGACAAAGACAGAATAAGTACCAAAGTGCAAAACCGAGAAATGAGACTAAGTCAAAACCAGAGAGTTACTCCAAAACCGATGGAGAGACAAATGCAGAGTCAAATACCAAGCAGGATAAAAATATGGAGGTAACATCGGGCAAAATCAGCAGTGAGAGGCAAGGTCACCAAGAGGTAGAATGTCAAAGATTCAGGAATCCGGGGAATATGCAATACTTTGCATAAAGGCTGGAAGACTGGCCAGCAGTCGTCTGTTTAAATACCCCACCATCAGGAAGCACAGGACACTGAACCTGGTTGGTCCGGCGTCCCTGCTCCCTGATAGGCCATAGCGATGGAGTGACACCAGCGGTGCAGCCATAGAGAGGCCAGGCTTGCCACAGAAGCATGAGCAGGTAAGTACATGACAGCTGGTGCGACACACAACTTGAAAATTTGCAGTAGTTCGTTACAGTGTATTTTTTATTTACATTTTTTTTATCTTTATCCAGACTCTGCTACTTTCTCCAAAAAAAATAAAAAATTTAAATCTGTCTATATACGGTTTCAACATAGGAGGAAATTAATTCTCCTTTCTACCTACAGTACCTAATTGTAAAAAGTTTTAAGAGGCATGGCTAAAAAAAGAAAGAAGAAATTACTAACATTTAAAATGAATCCAGTATTTTTTTGGTCACAAAATATTGGTGTATATGAGGAGCCATAAGGAAGAGAAATGTATCTGACATGCCAAATATATGATGCCACAACGTTTAGATAAAAAATTAGCAAAATTTGCTTCACTTGTATATCCATGTATCCAGCGGAAGCATTTGGGTTACGCTCTGCTTTTTGTGTATTTCTCCCTATTGACTTTAACAGGACAAAAGAGGCAACATAAAAAAAGCTACAGGTAGAAAAATGCATGTAAAATGTATCTTGCAACAGTCCTAAAAAAAAGAATCTTCCCTAAAAATGTTTTATTTTTTAAATTTCTTTATTACATTTTGGTCTCTGAACCTTGATATGTGTAACCGAAAATTTTCAGTAGCACTGAAGAGGTTAAAATACAAATGTTTGACTACTTCATCATTGGTGACCTCTGATAAAAACATTTTGACTACAATTATATTATTGTCTCCAATGTTATATCTTTGTCTCTACAGGTCCCCTTTCAGGGAAATGTACATCTGGTGAAAAGCTTGGTCTTGGGTTTGCCCCAAATTTGCCGCAGGCAAGCTTTACAAATATCCCCCCATAAAATTATCATGAACAAATTGGCCATCTATTCCTCCGTGCTTAAAAAACTCAGAATTCTCTAATCCTTGGCCTAAATTCATGGGAATCAAGCATGCAACAATAAACAGTAGTGCATTAAGATTAGGGGGCTGTTGAGACATTGCAGGCTTGATTGCTCCAAACTATGTGTTGTTTTTGGATTGCACCTTCTTCTATTGTACTTTGGCCTTGTGCAGTGTGTGGTCCTCTGGTCACAGTCCTTAGACATTTCATGTAGCAATTTCTTCATACAAGAACAACATATCAGACTGCTGAGAAAAATATACAGAGCAACAGAATCAGGAACATGGAAATGTGTGAACTGTGACAATCCAGGTAGCCAGAATATGATGCAATGGGAGTTTCGTTAGCTGTTTGTTGCTTTTCTTGCTATTCATGGGCATATGCAAAAGCTCAAGCAAAATGTTTAATACTCGTATTAATAAAGTCAAGATAATAAAGCAAAAAACAAAACAAACAACTGATCATTAGAGATGATCAAATCTATTCTATAGAATGAAAGTATGACCCGAATTTTTGGAAAAATTCTAATTCTATAGAATCAGAATATTTAGTGATTCAATTCGGAGAATTTTTGTGAGTGAGACTTTTCCAGGAAATCAAAGCATTTTTGATTCAAATAGAATAGTTTTGGACCTGAATTGGACCCAAAGTAAATTATAAAAAATGTGTTCATCTCTACTTATCATCCCATGATTCTTGGCCTTCAGGACAGTTCTCAATTAGTTGTAATCACAATCAGTATGTCCATGACTAGATTTTGCCCACGGTGGAACATCATGGATGACCGGTGGAATCTTGTTCATCATAACCCATCAAGAAGAATATTACTGAAGGTCCAGACTCATCAGGGCTATTGAAGTCATCAGCCAAAGGTCAGATCAGAAACTGACCAGAAATATCTACAGTACCTGCAACTTATCTACTAGAAGGCCTCTAAATTAGTGCTCAAGCATCCACATGTCCATAGTAGAGCCTCGTAGGTGCTCCATGTTCCCCTGTTTGATGAAGGGACTGCACTCTTCCCTAGAAGTATTGATACCTTATGTGGCATGAATTCCACATTTCCTTTTCTCTGTGGCTCACAGGATTATGGTATGAGCCCAATACAGGTGTGATCATGGAGAGGTTGTTTTCATTTTGCTAAGGACTCCCTCTCTGTGTATTCCACTATAGTTGTATTGAGGGTGTATCTAAAAGTGAATCACAATGAATTTGAATTGTATGACTGTACAAAATGATAGAAACTACAAAATATTTATACAAGATCGTCATCCCATGATGATCTATGATACAGTTGAATAATTCTGGGAAGTTTTGGAAAATTTGACTAGAAGATTAATTCAGATGATCTCTGCTGGCTCTTCTCTGTGATCCTTGTTAGACTGGGCCCAGGGATGTTGGATGAGCTTGGTGAGCAAACATGCAAAGTGATCAACCTGATGTCTAATCCAGTCACTGATCCTTAATCTGGTACCATGTGTCATTATACCGGCCATGTCTAATGTCACAACATTTAATCTCTTTAATGTGTTTGGAGTAAAGATTTATCCTGTATCATGGGATTATCAGGATTAGCACAATGACTAATATCGTTGATTACTGGCTGCATTATCTCCATCCTATACATGTGGCAACTTTAAAACAGCCGTATGGCCACCACCAGCATCAGACGCAGAGGATCTTTTGAAGTAGTAAGATTTAAGATTTTTTTTTATTTGATAGGTCTGATTCAAAAAATATTCTGGATTATGTGACGTTCATAGGAAAAATATCAAAATTACTTGTAGGGGATAAGAGTCTCCAGGAAGACAATCCAACGTAAAAGAGTAACATAAAATATGCTGCCACCACAGAAGGCACAGAGGTCTCATAATGGATTGCCTCGGCTCAGTCTTTGTTGCTGGTCGTGAATCAAAAAGAATTTTCTGTCCTGTACCAAAAAATAACAGGAGGTAATGTAGAAGGGAATCCAGACATTACAATTAGGCCTCATGCACACGGCCGTTGCCCGGCTGTAGCCGTATTTCGGCCCACATACAGCAGGTCCACAATACACGGGTACCAGCCATGTGCACCATGTACCACGGATGTGGACCCATTCACGTGTTCTATTTTTTTACGGTGTGGACGGATCAAGGACCCATTCAAGTGTCTGGATCCGTCGCGGCTGCCGCATGGATGGGGCTCGTGCATTGGGGACCACAAATTGCGGTCCCCAATGCACGAAACGGCAGCACAACAGCAGTGTGCATAAGGCCTTACCCCGACTACACTGTATTAAATTCCTATCAGATGCCGCGATCATGTATGAACGCGGCATCTGAGGGTTACAATGATGGGAAGCAGCGCTATTGCAGCTCCCTGTCATTGCACCCACTACCTACAAAAAAATGCTCTTTATAATGAAGTAATTATTTACAAAGCTAATTTATTTTAAAAATTTGGCGAAGCAAACAAATCTAATTTTCAAAACTTCGCTCATCTCTATTAGTAGAGACAGAGGCAAATATGGCTATACTGTGGGTAAAAGCATGGCTGGTGGTGGTAACAAGCAACATCTTGCATTGCCCTGTAGGAGTCTTTATGATTTTTATTTTAAAATAGTCCACCAAATTTTGCATTTTTGTGACAAAGGACACAGACTCCTCAGGGGTCCTCTTTCTTCATGTGATCCATCTTCTTCCTATTTGCTATCTTCTGATTTAAAAAGATGTTTGAGAAGTTCACCGAAATCTAATTACTAAACATTCGGATTTGGTTTCAACCTGAATTTTTGAAACAATTCTATTGAAGTTGATTAAAAATATTTGTCTCTAATTCTTAATCACACAGATTTTGCAGAAATTCTGTTTTTGTGCAGATCATATCTGCCATGGACCGCAAGATGGTTCGCCAAAGAGTTACAGGTATGCTAAAAATGTCTGTAAAATATAAAATCTTTTATCATATTTGGTAATATTTTTTCAAAATTCAGTCAACACAAGAAAAAAAGCCTAGCCCAAAAAAAAGTTAAAGAGTCAAAGAAGAGAAGAGTGACAAAGAAGAGTCCTCCCTGAATTAGGCAGGGCACCACTCTCTCTCGACATCTCGGTACAACAGTCCTATTTAGTACCGAATGCAACCACTGTGCTAAGACTGAGGCTTACCTGTGGGGAAACCACTGCATGGGGTATCTGGGGACCAACACTAAATGGGACTCTTGGGGCATACAATAAAGGGAGCAATTTGTAGAGACCTAAGGAGGTTACAGGGTCAGAACGGTTAAAGTCTATGATTAAGACCTTATAGGTCGAAACTAGTGTAGAACATTAGGAGCAAGGGCCTACTGGTAACCCTCTAAAACATTAGGGGTGAGGGCTTGCTGCTAAGCTGACCATCTAAAACATTATATGCGCGGTTCTGCAGGAGAACTGACCCTCTAAAAGATTGTAGGTGAGGGTCTGCTGGTGAGCCGACCCTCTAAAACATTATATGCAAGGGCCTGCAGGTGAGCTGACCCTCTAAAAGATTGTAGGTGAGGGCCTGCTGGTAAGCTGACCCTGTAAAACATTATATGCAAGGGTCGGCAGGTGAGCTGACCCTCTAAAATATTGTTGGTGAGGGCCTGCTGGTGAGCTGACCCTCTAAAACATTATATGCAAGGGCCTGCTGGTGTGCTGACCCTCTAAAATATTGTAGGTGAGGGCCTGCTGGTGAGCTGACCCTCTAAAACATTATATGCAAGGGCCTGCAGGTGAGCTGACCGTCTAAAAGATTGTAGATGAGGGCCTGCTGGTGAGCCAACCCTCTAAAACATTATATGCAAGGGCCTGCAGGTGAGCTGACCCTCTAAAAGATTGTAGGTGAGGACCTGCTGGTGTGCCGACCCTCTCAAACATAATATGTGAGGGCCTGCAAGTGAGCTGACCCTCTAAAAGATTGTAGGTGAGGGCCTGTTGGTGAGCTGACACTCTAAAACATATATGCGAGGGCCTGCAGGTGAGCTGAACCTCTAAAAGATTGTAGGTGAGGGCCTGCTGGTGAGCCGATCCTCTAAAACATTATAAGTGAGGACCTGCAGGTGAGCTGACCCTCTAAAAGATTGTAGGTGAGGGCCTGCTGCTGAGCTGACCCTCTAAAACATTTTATGCGAGGGCCTGCAGGTGAGCTGACCCTCTAAAAGATTGTAGGTGAGGACCTGCTGGTGAGCCGACCCTCTAAAACAATACATGCGAGGGCCTGCAAGTGAGCTGACCCTCTAAAAGATTGTAGGTGAGGGCCTGCTGCTGGGCTGACCCTCTAAAACAATACATGCGAGGGCCTGCAATTGAGCTGACCCTCTAAAACATTTTATGCGAGGGCCTGCTGGTGATCTGGCCCTCTCAAACATTATATGTGAGTCCCTGCAGGTGATCTTACCCTCTAAAAGATTGTTGGTGAGGGCCTGCTGAGGAGCCGACCCTCTAAAACACTATATGCAAGGGCCTGCAAGTGAGCTGACTTTTATAAAAGATTGTAGGTGGGGGCCTGCTGGTGAGATGACTATCTAAAACATTAAATGCGAGGGCCTGCAGGTGAGCTGACCCTCTAAAAGATTGTATTTGAGGGCTTGCTGGTGAGCTGACCCTCTAAAAGATTGTAGGTGAGGGCCTGCAGGTGAGCCAACCCTCTAAAACATTATATGCGAGGGACTGCAAGTGAGCTGACCCTCTAAAAGATTGTAGGTGGGACCTACTGGTGAGCTGACCCTCTAAAACATTATATGCGAGGGCCTGCAGGTGAGCTGACCCTCTAAAAGATTGTAGGTGAGGGCCTGCTGGTTAGCTGACCCTCTAAAACAATACATGCGTGGGTCTGCAGGTGAGCTGACGCTCTAAAAGATTTTAGGTGGGGGCCTGCTGGTGAGCTGTCCCTCTCAAACATTATATGTGAGGGCCTGCAGGTAAGCTGACCCTCTAAAAGATTGTTGGGGAGGGTCTGCTGGTGAGTCGACCCTCTAAAACATTATATGCGAGGGCCTGAAAGTGAGCTGACCCTCTAAAAGATCGTAGGTGGGGGCCTGCTGTTGAGCTGACCCTCTAAAACATTAAATGTGAGGGCCTGCAGGTGAGCTGACCCTCTAAAACATTATATGCGAGCGCCTGCGGGTGAGCTGACCCTCTAAAAGATTGTAGGCAGGCTCGGATACAGGAGATGTAGCGCAGGCCATCAGCAGCAAAAAAATTTGACTGAATGTCACTGATATTTAGGATGCGCAAACGTTATACAGGAGATGTAGCATAGGTAATGTTGCTGTGACCAGCAGCTAATAAAAAATTACAGGGAATGTCACAGCTATTTGGGATGTGCAAATGTTTAACAGGAGATGTAGCGCAGGTAATTTCGCTGCCACCAGCAGTGAAAAAATTTGACTGAATGTCACTGATATTTAGGATGCGCAAGCGTTATACAGGAGATGTAGCGCAGGTAATATCGCTGTGACCAGCGGCTAATAAAAAATTACAAGGAATGTCACAGCTATTTGGGATGCGCAAACATTATACAGGTGATGTAGCGCAGGTAATGTTGCTCTCACCAGCGGCTAATAAAAGAATTACAGGGAGTGTCACAGCTATTTGAGATGCGCAAACATTACACAGGAGATGTAGCGCAGGTAATGTAACTGTCCATAGCGGACACCGTCTACGGAAAAAGTACACTGGATGTCACAGATATTTTTAGTATGCGCACACGTTATACAGGAGATGTAGCACAGATAATGTCGCTGTCCGCAGCGTCTACGGAAAAAGTACACTGGATATCACAGATATTTTTAGGCTGCGCACATGTTACACAGGAGATGTAGCGCAGATAATGTCCCTGTCTGCAGCGGCCAAACAATTGTAAGCTATTTAGTGCAGGTTGCGCTAAAAATATATATTGCTGCCAGACACAAAAGGACTTTTGGGTCTCTAATACCAACCCTGCCTAACAAAAAAAATAATCATTCAATTCCCTACACTATCTGCCCCTTCTGCTGCAGCTCTCCCTGACTAAGACTGGCCGAAGCACGTGTCATTGGGTGCTTTATAGCACCCGATGACACGTTCCGGTCAGCCAATCACTGTAATGCCAGTAACCAACATGGCTACAGCATTACAGTGAGTGGCAGTACTTACCTGCACGTGCGGGAGGAGACTCGAGCATCGATGCTCGAGATGAACTGGTGTTTGGCCGAGCATGCTCGATCATCACTAGTCGAAGCCCGTCAGATTATCACCATGTATGTGTGTATGTTTTAATATTTTCTACATGAAATAAAGTATTATTGATTTTACTCGTTGGATCCATCCAACATTTTTTTGCAGAGCGGTTAAAGGTTGCCCATTTCGCATAACAGGGTTAAGAAGTAACATTTCCAACCTTTTGACTCTCCATCTGATGTGTACAACTCCCACCATGCTATGTCAGCTATATGATGTCAGTTCCAAAACAGCTGGGAAGCAAAAGTTGGAGGTTGAAAAGCGCTGTTCTTGAGCCACATATGACCACGATGTGCTCTTCCTGTCACAAGCAGGAAGGTACAAAGCTTATATAGGACTCTGCATCCCATATCTCAGCTTCTTGGGCTCTTTGAAAAATTACAAAGGTGGGAAAGAGAAATTGGGTGAAGTGGAACGCACCACACTTATCCAGAACTAATACTGAATATATTTCGTTCTGCACGTAGATCAGTAGTAATCTAGGTCAAAAAGCCTGAAAAACATGAAGACAAAAAAAAAAGGGAAAGTTTTATTATTTTGTTTCCCTTCAGATTATATAGACTAAACTGCTGCCATCAGTAGGAACTTCATTTAGGGTTATAATTAGGGTTTTGCATTAAATCAGGACAGTTAAGTACGTCTGGCCCGAAGACATAAATGAGAACCAGACACTTGGCTCCTCACATTGGCATTGGTTTTAAGCAGAAAATTCAGCAGTGCTCGTGCAGCGTAGAAGCGAGTGCGCTCATTAAGTGGAAATGAAGCCCTTTGTGCCAAGAACGTGTGAGCAGAGGGCTCTGTCGATGCGTCGGACCCCCCTCAGATCCATGTGTTATTGGTTAGGTGAACTTCGCAGCAAAAGGTAGCAAGAAACCCTCATGGCTGATTTAATACTTGTCAACATGTCTCTTAAACAGAGCATCAATCTAAGGCGCTAAACACAGGCTGGATGTTCCCGAGCCTCGCTCGCTTTATCCATTTCTCGGGCTTGTGGTGATGTGTACGAAAAGTTAATAGCACAGTATGAGAAGGGTCTGGATTAAAAATTGCATTTTTTGAGCACGGCAGACATTTTCCAAAAAGGTCACGCGGAATATAAGATTTCTGCTGCTCAGGGTCACTAGAAAAAAAAGAATTACACATATGAAAAAAATAAATAAAAAATCATATCATAAAAAATGAATTTGGGTATTTTTGCTTTGAGTGGTACAAATGGAAACAAGCAAGAGACAAGTTTGCCATTGCAAAACTTATGTCAATATTACAATTTTTCAAGGGACGGCAAGTAAATGACAGGTGTCATTTTACTCAGCAGGATCAAGCCTACAAGGTGCTATGCATGATTTAATGAGGTTTGGTATAGACTGGTGGCAAAGGTACAGCACTCAACAATTTCCACCAGCCCCATAGATTTTGAAATAATGGCAGTGCTTGTGCTCATCTCTTACTTCAATGAGAAGGAACTTGGGCTCCAAAATAAAGGGACAAAACGCAGGGAACTGAATATTCTGTTGAGCCCCCGCCAAGGATAAGGGATGCTTTCAAAATTGCTCCATTTTCTTAGCGTTGGTCAATGCTCCTCTTCGTTCTGGCCTTGAATGTCCTCACCCATTCTTTGCATCATTTGTTGACTCATTCTACCAATTGTGGCAGCTAGAGATGAGCGAATCGAATCCACCGAAGTGGAAATCGATCCAAATTTCTGGATAAATTAGATTCGCCGCAAAGCTGAATTTCCTCGTGCTTCGTGATAGCGAATCGATTTAAAGGGTTTCTACCACTTGCATATCACATATTTGGTGATCAGACACTAGCGATCCGCTAGTGTCTGATGTAGCTTACAAGCTAATTATTACCTTAATCCATTCGGCCCATACCTCAAAAAAAGCACTTATATCTTTATGCAAATGAGCCTCTAGGTGCTATGCAGGCGTTTTTCCAGCACCTAGAGGCTCCGTCTACCTTTCAGTTTGCCGCCCATCGCCTCGCTCCAGCACGCCCATCTTCAACTCTATTCGATCCTCCCCCTGCTTCTGTCTTCTGAAATCTCGCGCCTGCGCCGTTCGTCGCGGCATTCGGCGCAGGCGCAGTCAATGTCTGACCGCTCCGTGCTCAGACATTTCCACTGCGCCTGCGCCGATGACATCGGCGCAGGCGCAGTGGAAATGTCTGAGCACGGAGCGGTCAGACATTGACTGCGCCTGCGCCGAATGCCGCGACGAACGGCGCAGGCGCAGGATTTCTGAAGGCAGAAGCAGGGGGAGGATCGAATACGGTAAGAGATGGGCGTGCTGGAGCGAGGCGATGGGTGGCAAACTGAAAGGTAGACGGAGCCTCTAGGTGCTGGAAAAACGCCTGCATAGCACCTAGAGGCTCATTTGCATAAAGATATAAGTGCTTTTTTTGAGGTATGGGCCGAACGGATTAAGGTAATAATTAGCTTGTAAGCTACATCAGACACTAGCGGATCGCTAGTGTCTGATCACCAAATATGTGATATGCAAGTGGTAGAAACCCTTTAACCTAAAATAGTGTAAAAAACAAAAAAATCATATTTACTTCCTCCATTTGCTCATGAGTCATGACGGGCCGGCTGCAGCCATCTTGATTGAAGATCTCGGCCAAAATCCTGTGCGTGGTGACGTATGACGTCACCACACAAGCCGTCCAGGTCTTCAAGCAAGATGGTGGCAGCCTGACCGGCAAGTGGAGGTGGTAAGTTTGATTTACTTTATGTTCATTTTACACAGTTTTTACACTCAGATGCGATCATGTATGAACGTGGCATCTGAGGGGTACAATGATGGGGACGGCGCTATCTCTATCGTCATTGCACCCACCACATACAAAGCAATTTTTTTTGTAAAATTTGGCGAAGCAGATGAATTGAATTTTCTAAAACTTCGATCATCTCTAGTGGCAGCTATGGTGAGGCTGGTGGGGCGTGTGCCACAGGTCCCGGGTATCGATAGGGCAACAAGCCCCCTTCCTTTGCTAGGCTTTTTTCAGAGATAGAGTGGCGAATTGAATTCAGTCTCCATTGCTTGTTGGCTAACATTTTAAAAAGATGGGCACTTGAACTTCCCTGAGAAGAAAGGAACTTGACCATGGACGCTCTTTCGGCTCATGCTGCTATGGACCCACCCGTATATTGGGTTCACCCTGACATCTCCAGCAATCAGTTAAAGTTGGAAGACATCTGGAATATTAAAGTTCTTAAATGAGTGACAATATTAAATTAAAAACTTGCAAAGTTTGTCAGGTCATGCATTGTGCTTCCCAAAGGAGGCCCCGGCATCTCACCAGGGCAGATAACACGCTGCCTTAAGAGTTGAACAAGTAAGATTATAAATAACTTTTGAAGAAAGCAATTATGATTTTATTACATCTCCTGTGCTGGTGATTAATGCTGGAGGCCCCGGGGAAAATGCATCCTATCATTTGAGCAGTATACACTGTAATTATGCATACCTCTCCAGGTACTGTAATATGGGGCCCCGAACATAACACTGCCTGCAACAGGGAGCACGGCAATTGTGCAGCACACAGATGTGTTATCATAGAAATGAGATGGCCCCGGCATGAGAGTGGCACCAATAAATCTCTGGCTCTGATGGTGTACAAGATGTATCTCAGGCAGATCTAAACAGCCGCTTAATCTTCCCTACAAACTGTTTGTATTGCCAAGCACCCTATAATAATACATGCTTCACAGAGCCGCCATGGACGCCGGATTAATGGCTTCTGTTTTCCTACAGGTCATTTCAGAAACAGTCATTTAAATGATCTCTGCCAGTCACAAAGGTAAACTACCACCTCACAATGATAGGTAGAGAGATAGATAGATAGATAGATAGATAGATAGATAGATAGATAGATAGATAGATAGATAGATAGATAGATAGATGATAGATAGATAGATAGATAGATAGATAGATAGATGATAGATAGATGATAGATAGATAGATAGATAGATAGATAGATAGATATGAGATAGATAGATAGATGATAGATAGATAGATAGATGATAGATAGATGATAGATAGATAGATAGATGATAGATAGATAGATAGATAGATAGATAGATAGATAGATAGATATGAGATAGATAGATAGATAGATAGATAATAGATAGATAGATGATAGATAGATAGAGAGATAGATAGATAGATAGATAGATTAATAGGATAGATAATAGATAGATCAATAGATAGGAGATAGATGATAGATAGATAGATAGATAGATAGATAGATAGATATGAGATAGATAGATTAGATAAATTAATAGATAGATTAGATAAATTAATAGATAGATAATAGATAGATAGATAATAGATAGATAGATAATAGATAGATAGATTAGTTAGATGATAGACAGAGAAACTCCCCAATCCAAGAGACAGACAGACCCTGAGCCGCTACAGACTGAGCGCCCACAGCCTGCTCATTGAATCCGTCACCGACAGAGGTACATGCCCAGGGAGAGCAGACTGTCCCAGCAGTGCGACCAGGAGGCCGTGGAGGATGAGGCTCATTTCCTGTTGCGGTGCCCCAAATACTCAGCAGTGAGAGAGACTCACTTCAGGAGACTGTCGGATCTCTGCCCAGACTTCACCTCCATGGAGGAGGAGGAGAGACTCTCCATACTGCTGGGGGAAGAGGAGAACACAACGGCCATAGCAGCGCAATATATTACTGCCTGCCATGGACTGAGAGGAGCCTGATATACCATGGACTCCTCTACCACCACCCTGGATGTGTCCCCATCCCCCAACCCTACCCAATTATTTACCACTTGCTTTGGCAATGCTAAAATGTATTTAGTCCTGCCAATAAAGCTGATTTGACAGATAGTAGATAAATAGATAGATACAGAAATAAAAAATGACAGAAAGAAAAGAATGATAGAAGATACAGATTTATTTTTATTTATTATACTCACATATAGCGCTGACATATTCCGCAGCGCCTTACAGACATCACGCTGTCCCCAATGGGACTCACAATCTAGGTTCCCTATGGTATGTCTATGGACAGACAGACAGACCGATAGATGAATGCCCACCAATCTCCATCTGCATGAATGTCTCTGTTCTGGAGATGTCTTTGTTCTCCGCACTCGGCAGTATATCAGCTTCACTCATCTGTCATTTTGATAAGACAGTAAAACAGGTTCTGGATCTAGGAAAACCGGGTTATCCTTCCATCTCGCTGATGCCTGTGATGTTGGTCCTGAGATTTTTTTTTCCTGTTTACGCTCCGCTTTTTTGCAGACCGTATACGGAACCATTAATTTCAACGGATCCGCAAAAAAAACGGAAGGTAATCCATATGCCTTCTGTTTCCGTATTTCCATTTCGTTCATAACGGACAAGGATAGTGCTGTTCTATTAGGGGTCTAGATGTTCCGTACCGCAAAAAACTGAATGCACACGGATCTCATCAGTGTTTTTTGCTGATCTGTTTTTTGCGGACCGCAAAATGCTGAAAAAGACATACGGTCGTGTGCAAGAGGCCTAACATTTTGACATCACAGGCTAGAACAGCACTGAATCTGCAAGGTTTGATAAATGGTAAATTGGTAAATAGCAGCACCATCATGTCTTCTGCTGACCCTACAAGGGCCTGCACTCGACTCTCCTTGACTCCAGAGGAGCCTTCCCCTGATACCTCACATCTGGTCCTTGGTGGCTCTTGCTCCAGATCATAAACCCTATAATCAAACGGTTAGTTGACAATAATTGTAGGGAAGATAGTGACATCTTCATCATTATGTCTCCCAGCAGAGATCATTAGCTACAATCTCACCTGAGAATCAATGTTGTCTCCTGACACATGAGGTTGTTTGTGAGGTGGTTAAAAAATATGAAAGATGACAAGTTCCAGAGATGTCAATGTTCCTATGAATATTAGGAATAAAAAATATGTTTGTATGTATTAGGCCGGTTTTTATTATTGTCTTATTTATCGTTGAGAAAAATTATACATTTGCATTTATTATACATAAAATTGACATGAAATAATTCATTTTCTATTTTGTTCATTTAAATTCATTTTTTTTTAATAATAAAATCATACCATTTTCAAGTATTTTTCTAATGATTTTATATAAAATATTATTATCATTATTATTATTAATAATATTATTACTATTCTTTTTAAATTTTTTCTTATTTATTTCACATGAATATTAGGAATAAGAAATATGTTGGTTTGTTTTACTGTTTTATTTATCATTTAGAAAAATGATACATTTGCAATTGTTTTATTTCTTATATACATAAAATTGAGATTCTAGTTTATTCTCTATTTTGTTCACTGAAATTATTTTAGGATATAAGAAAACCATATATTTTCAAATATTTTTCTAATGTATTCATTCATTCATTGTTGTTATTATTATTATTTATGTTACATTTTTATTTAATGACTACTAAAAATATCCTAATATCAGGACCTATTTCCAGATCCTTGAATTCCCAGTCATCTTCAATGCAAACCCTCTAATTAGTCCCAGCAGAATCTAGTTGTGTATATGTTTCATGATACCTGTCACTGTTCTTTTGTGTGTCACAGAGTTAAAAGGCAATCTTTGAAAAAACAGTCATCAAGCCACTTTCAAGAGGGGGGCATGCTTAAGAGCCCCTCTATTAGCCTGGTGGAGAGCCCCAGCAAATATTGACTCTTTGTAATGTATGGTCCCTTTCATTAGAATATTTATCATGTAATACTACATTTCCCCTGTAGTGGCCACTATAAGGAAAACAAGCTTCTCCCATTGATATCATGGTGGCCCACACTTGCTCACTTTTCAGCAGGGAAAGCACAGCAGTGACATTTTGTATAGGCCGCATCCCAAAATGTCCCCAACTTAATGATTTGAATTACTAGCCGAACATATGACCCCCATCATGACACCCCATTACAAATGTTCCCATATTTAGGCCACTACTATTTTTTTTATTTGCATTGTTACCCCAGAATAAATCACATAATAGATATAAACGCCAGATCAGATCCAATTAATACAGAATCCAGACCCCAAAATAAATACAGACCCCAGACCAGACATGAACATAAATTCAAATCCCAGAATACAGACCCCAGACCAGATAGAGACCCAAGATCAGAGGCTCAAAGGGAAAAAGATAGACTCTAAAATTAATTCAGTCAACAGAATACACACGCAATAAATGCAGACCTAATTTCAGATCATAAAATAAATGCAAACGAGACCCCAGACCAGACCCAAGGTAAATTTAGATCCTAGACTAAACCCTAAAATAAATACAGGAACCATGTAAGATAAAAAATAAATACATATGTGAATCCAGATCCAAAAGTGTTTTCTAATTTAAGTGCAGACTCCCAAGTTACTCACCAATTCCTACTAATAAAGCATGAAGTACACTTCACTCTTAGGCACCACCATGCACAATGCCCTGCGGAAGAAAGTACTCATAAGTCCTGAGCACCAACTCACTCCTCCCGGCAGGTATGGCCTTCAGAATGCTCACCTGCTCTTCCCTGCTAGGTCCTGCTGCTGGAGCAGTGCTGCTGTGTCCACTCCATGCAGGCTCAGGCTAGCTCTGCCTCCTACTGCACAAAGGTCATGAACGTTTCCTCTGTCTTTTAATGGGCCAGCATTTGCCCTATGACTGGCCATCTCAGGTTATTAAAGGCACCTTTCCCTGTGGGAGGGTGCCTGAGCAATAGGTTCTAGTTTCCTAGTTTCATGCAAAGGTTACCATTGTCCTGTTTACATTCCTGTGTACCGATCTCTTCCTGCTTCTGGACATAACTTTTCATTGCCTGACCTCTGCCTTTTCCTCATTTTGATCCTGTGGATTTTTTGTACTCTCGCTGCCCTGACCTTGGTTTGTTTTCTGCAGTTTTGCCTGATCCTTTAGCGCTCCAAACTGGTGAGTCTCACTCCTGTGGGTCAGACAACCACTAAACAGAGACTACTACTCCAAGAGGTAGCAGCCTGGTGGTTACCCTGCAGCGGAGTCCAGATCCATCCATAGGGTTTAAAGGGTGAAGTCCTGGGGAGCCACTTAGATAATGTGCCAGAGGAATAATTTAATTTGTTCAGTGGCACATTTGCTTCTGTAACAAGGATGTGGTGCCCATGGAACTAGCCTACTCTTCTCGGGAATCCTATAGCTACAGAAACCTTTGGTATGAGTCTAAACCAACAAGTAAATCACAATTATCCAAACGTACACAAATGATACACAATTATTAATAGTGTTCAGCCAATCGAAGTATCAAAAGTGGACTTCGATCTGAATTTCAGGGAAAATTGGATTTGCCGTGAAGCCGAATTTCCTCGTGATTCGTAGTAATGAATTAATGTTCTCTGAAATGGGGAAACAACAAAAAAAAACAAATTCACCTCATCTATTTGATCGCATAGAGGCTGCCGTGGCCATCTTGATTGAAGATCCAGTGATATCATCACGCACCATGCAGGATTTTGCAGTGGATCTTCAATCAAGATGGCCGTGGCATCCTCTACACGATCAAATGGATGAGGTGAGTATTATTTTTTTGTTCTCACCAGATTAACCCCTGAAAGCCACAATGTGCATCTCAGATGCCGTGATCAGCGATGAACCGGGCATCTGAGGGATTCAATGACGGGGAAGAGGGGGGGCAATTGCCGTTCCCTGTCATGCGCCTTGTGATGAAGTAATTTGTCACAAAGCAAATTTTTTTGTAAAATTTGACGAACCAGCCGAATCGAATTTTCAAGAACTTTGCTCGTCTCTAATTAATAACATGAGCCCGATTTTATCTTCAATTTTTGTTTTAAGCTTTTGGCTGGAGATAGATTTCACATTGAAGAATCTGACACTGGTCATTTCATGTCCTAAATTAGACACTAGTTTGGAACCAGCTAGCGATATTAACGCAGTTCCAATGGAATTGATTTACGTGCAGCTTTAAATTTCTTTGTTGTATTGATTTTTCGGTAACACAAAAAAAAAATGTCAATCTAATAAAGTAATTTAATTTCTTCACATTCAGAGAGATTAGCAGCATCAATTCCACAAATAGCTTGGTTGTGGAGGGGGGGGGGGGCATCTTACACTCTTAACTTCCCTGTGAATCAAGCTGAATTATATCTGAAACGGCAGCAATTTCCTCTGGAGAGGCAACTGAGATTTCAGGCACTTACAGTACAGCGAGGATCTTAAAACTGTCAAGGATGCAGGATATCTTCCTGAATGTTGAGAGTCAGAAGAGGATTTCTGTTCAGTGCTCTGGATTAGTTTATGAGCACTAGAAACCCACATTCACGCGGTAGGCTATATTACCGACACTCGCAAATAGCACAATAGCAAAATAGCAATAATAATTAAACACACCTGTAAAGGGTCATAGCAATTTTAAAGAGGACTTCCATCTAAAAAATGTATGGCATATTGCTAGAATAATCCATAAATGGATGTACGATGGATACAGCTTCCAGATGATCCATTGAAGGGAGTGGAAGAGCTATAGCTATAGCCACTTAGATAATGTCCCAGAGGAGTAGCCCCAAGCCAAATCTGTTCAGTGGCACCGCAGATCCACATTCGCTTCTGTAACAAGGATGTGGTGCTCGACCGTGAGACTAGCCTACTTGGTTTGTGTACCATCTTATATACCCAAGAGAGTTGGAAATAGTGCAATAGGGGGTACACTAACCTGACAAAGTTGCGCTAACGCTAGATACAACACTCTACACTATTTCAACTAATGATGATCTGCCACCAATCGGTGGAGAAGAATCCTATCCAAGTCTAATTGAAGACTAGAGAAGAAAAGGAAAGGGCCGGTGAAGGGGTGTTGTCGGGTTTCAGACTGGATGCAAGGAGAGGTCCGTGTGGAGTATATAGGATATTAAAGGTTACGTTGTGTGACAATTACCCCTTTGGATTAGGAACAGTAATTGGCCGGAGATTGACCTCCCCTATGTTCAGGATGAAGAGTTCTAGTGTTAGTAAGTACTAGGATCGCTATCTGGACCACAGACAGTGAACCCCAAAACTGCAACTAGTCTTCCAATACCATCTAAGCTACCCTAGGTTCCTTGCCAACTCCCATTGCAAGGCCTGATAGACTTTGCTTCTAGAGGCCCAGGATATGACTGCAGAGCTGGTAAAAGAAAACTGGTGCAGGCACACTAGTGGCAGAAATTTGATAATGATCAGGGAGGTACAAAGAGAAAACAGCAAGCAAGGTCCACACCAAGAGAGACAGGCACGCTCATTGCAGTAAACAAGGCATTAATCCAGAGACAGACCAGGGTTAGTTACCAGGAAACTCAATATAAGAAAGAACAGCTGCCAAAGGGTTATTCCAGAAACAAGCCAGAATTCAGTTCAACAGAAAATTCTATAATAAATCACACAGTACAAAGCGCTGATGCAAACAAAATCACAGGCAAGCCAATCAGGGATCAGCTGTCTTAAATCCCCTTGCTAGCTCTGGAACTGGACCAAAGGTCAAAAGCCTGATTGGCTTGGCTTTCGATCAAATGCATAGTAGTTTGGCTGGATGAACTCCTGACAGCTTGCTATTTCTTGATCAAATTCTTCTGTTCTGGAGCACATGGAACCAGGGCCTAGCTATAGGGGGTATATAGGAAGTTGCCATATCTGGGGTCTGGTGCCTGAATGATACAAAACTCCCTTTATCATATGAGACTTGACAGCGGCGAATCAATGGATGTCGTGTATCTCGACTTCTCCAAAGCATTTGACACTGTACCACATAAAAGGTTAGTATATAAAATGAGAATGCTCGGACTGGGAGAAAACGTCTGTATGTGGGTAAGTAACTGGCTCAGTGATAGAAAACAGAGGGTGGTTATTAATGGTACACACTCAGATTGGGTCACTGTTACTAGTGGGGTACCTCAGGGGTCAGTATTGGGCCCTATTCTCTTCAATATATTTATTAATGATCTTGTAGAAGGCTTGCACAGTAAAATATCAATTTTTGCAGATGACACTAAACTGTGTAAAGTAATTAACACTGAAGAGGACAGTATACTGCTACAGAGGACAGTATACTGTATATATACTACAGAGGACAGTATACTGTATATATACTACAGAGGACAGTATACTACTACAGAGGGATCTGGACAGATTGGAGGCTTGGGCAGATAAGTGGCAGATGAGGTTTAACACTGACAAATGTAAGGTTATCCACATGGGAAGGAATAATGCAAGTCACCTGTACATACTAAATGGTAAAACACTCGGTAACACTGACATGGAAAAAGAACTAGGAATTTTAATAAACAGCAAACTAAGCTGAAAAAAACCAGTGTCAGGCAGCTGCTGCCAAGGCCAATAAGATAATGGGTTGCATCAGAAGGGGCATAGATGCCCGTGATGAGAACATAGTCCTACTACTTTACAAATCACTGGTCAGACCACACATGGAGTACTGTGTACAGTTCTGGGCTCCTGTGAACAAGGCAGACAAAGCAGAGCTGGAGAGGGTCCAGAGGAAGGCAACTAAAGTAATAACTGGAATGGGGCAACTACAGTACCCTGAAAGATTATCAACATTAGGGTTATTCACTTTAGAAAACAGACGACTGAGGGGAGATCTAATTACTATGTATAAATATATCAGGGGTCAGTACAGAGATCTATCCCATTGCCTACTTGTGTTGTCCCGTCGTCTATTAATTCGGACCTGCCTACAAAATGAGGCCGCTTTTTTATTTTATTTTTCCAGAGCCACTTTAAAGAGTAATTACACTTTTTTTGAATTTTTGATATGTCATAGGGACATATCAAAAGTGTTGATCGGCGGTCAGAGCTGATCAACACCTATGACATATCAATTTTTGTTTTTTTTAAAGTGTAATTACGCTTTAAGTTCCCAGTCCACCCCTCAGTGAGGCCGTTTGATGTGCTAAAAGTCCAAACAAAGGAGGAAGTTAAAGAGTCAGGACAGGAAGTAAATGACATGGACTTCAAAAAATTATATCTAGAAAACCAACCCCTGTCCGTAAAAAAATAAAATAAAAAATTACACATAAATTACACATAATATTCACACATAAGCTTTAAATGTGTGATTTTAAAAAATGGTGGTGTCCCTTTAATGTCTTTTTATTGCTATCTTGTATAGTCTGCATTTTCTATTATTACCGACTGTAATTACCCTTTTACTATTTCCACTACTGTACATGCTTCTAGTAAAGTCATTTTTGCTTTAAATGCTGCTTTACATTAAAAGTAAAACCAGTTTTTTTGGCTTCTCTCATTGAGGACAGTTGGAAAGTGTTTTATGCTTTTTTTTGTACAATTTTCATTGTGGCGGCCATGCCAGCAGTGACTGCTCGTAGACGCAGCGGATGTCCAGGCGTAGTTTATCATTCGTTACAAATACCCGGCTCGTAACATTAAATTCATGAGTGCTTTACACAAATCCAGAAAAAGCTCTTGGAAACCAAAATCTGAATCCACGCATTAGCCGTAATAACATGACATTTCATGGCTGTGATGCGATGGGTTTCTACGTCCCGGGGAGTGTGGTTGATGGAGTAACTGTCCCCTTTATACCGAGGCTTCAGATGGAAGATACCCGTCATAATAAGGAATGACTAAATGACTCTAATCGTACATTGATATCATAATAACACATATACAGCGCCCCCTGCTATAATTGAAGGCTATCTGTGTCATCCCTTCCAGCTAAATCGCTTCAACTCACTCAGGATTTTAAGAGGAAACCTTGCATATCCGTTTTTTTTCATGGAATGGACTCATTTCAATATTTCACTCGTTCTAAACTCTTCACAATGGAATGTATCAAGATCTTCAGGATGGGTCAGCAATATCAGATTGGCAGTGATCAGCTGTTTAACTGCGGCCTCCTTACATCATATTAAGCACAGCGCCATCCATTGTATAGTGGCCGTGCTTGGTATTGCAGCCCAGGCCCGTTAACTTGAATGGGACTGAGTTGCACCTAGACCATGTGACCGATAAACGTAACGTCACTGGCTCACTGGCCTCTTTAAACAGCCGATCGATGGGGGTGTCGGGAGTTGGACCCCTACCGATCGGAAATTGATGACCTGTCCTCAGGATAACCTGTCACTACTATTCTGCCCCCGGAAAACATCTTTAACCTCGTATCCTACCCTGTGGATAATAGTCTGATTGGCGGGTGTCTCCAGGTGTGAATGGAGCACTAGTCGTGCAGAGCTCGGATTCACTTCGGCAGTCCTATAGGGATGAATAGAACAGAACTCTTACACTATTTAAAGTGACTGTAACCATTAAGAGGGTTATGCCTTGTGAGAGAAAATCAATAATTCCTGATTGCACCCAAAAAATTTAGTAGTGAATGTTTAATTAGCTGACAATTTTTTTTTATATGTGATACCTACTATATTTACCATTAGGTGGAGGTTCACGGAGGGCAAAGAGTATGATGAAGAATGTTTTCCACAGGGGGGTTTGCCCCCAATGTATAAAGGAACAGATGTGCAATGTTATGGAAGGTGGCTTACCTGGAATAGAGCCTTGGCCCTATATAATAAAAGGTGTGCCATGATGGGGGGTCAGTCTAGTGGAGACTGGAGAAGAGAACGGAGATGAAGCAAATAGAAGGGACATCAATTAGAGAAGTGACCAAGACATGGGGCAGGAGAAGGGAGCCAAGTCTGTGCAATCTACTAACCAGCTGCGTCCATTCTGCATGGTCCTCTCCATCGCTTCTGCCTCTTCTTGGTGCTTCACCTGGACAGCTTGTCGGTGGAGATATCATCTTCTGGCAAGACTTACAGTGTTCCAGCCGAGGAACAACCGGGTGACTTTTTTTCCACTCATGGAAATCTCTGAAAATATATTAGAGAATATAGAATAATATAATCTTCTAGAAATGCTTCTTTAACCCTTTAACAACTGACCCTAAGTGTTTTTACGGTGATCGCTAAGGGGCTTATTTTCTGCAGCACCATAAAAAGACAGGCGGCATCCAGTAGAGATGGAAATGCCTGGTTTCTGTCTCTGCCTGTACGGGTGTAACTGGCACTGCCATGAAGGCTTTGACGTACTAAAGTGCTTTCTAACCATCTGGAGGATATTTTCTAACAAATAAATAAACACATAAATAAAATAAATAAATATTATAATTAAAATAATGATAAAATCCCCCCGAAATACAAACCTAGGCACAAATATACATTCCGCTTTAGGGTCTGTATGAAGAGGACCCGTCCCCTCTCCTGATATGTCTGGTTTGGTAACTACTTGTATTCCCCGTGTAATATCAATTGTGCAGCGTCTCTTTACATAACTCTGGGTTGTGCCATTTCTCTATTATTCCTACTAGAAGTTTATGAATTAATTACTACAATAAAATTCCAACTGTTACAAGTTGTCGGTGTGTCCCTGCACAGTCTGACACTGGTAAGGCTACTTTCACACTCGCGTTTGGTGCGGATCCGTCTGAATCCGTTCAGAACGGATCCGTTTTCTATTGTGCCAGATTGTGTCAGTGAAAACGGATCCATCTCCATTGACTTACATTGTGTACCAGGACGGATCCGTTTGGCTCAGTTTCGTCAGACAGACACCAAAACGCTGTAAGCAAAGCGGAATGGAGACGGAACTGAGGCAAACTGAGCGGATCCTTTTCCATTCAGAATGCATTGGGGCAAAACTGATCCGTTTTGGACCGCTTGTGAGAGCCCTGAACGGATCTCAGAAACGGAAACCAAAACGCCAATGTGAAAGTAGCCTAACACTGGTTGGACAATGTCAGACTAAGGCCTCCTACACACGACCGTTTTTTTTGGCCGTTTTTTGCGTTACGTATACGGTCCGTATACGGAACCATTCATTTCAATGGTTCTGCAAAAAAAACGGAATGTACTCCGTATGCATTCCATTTCCGTATTTCCGTTTAAAGATAGAACATGTCGTATTATTGCCTGCAAATCACGTTCCGTGGCTCCATTCAAGAAAATGGGTCCGCAAAAAACGGAACACATATGGAAATGCATCCGTATGTCTTCCATTTCTGTTCTGTTTTTTGCTGAACCATCTATTGAAAATTTTATGCCCAGCCCAATTTTTTCTATGTAATTACTGTATACTGTATATGGCATACGGAAAAACGGAACAGAAATGGAAACACAACGGAAACAAACAGATCAGTGAAAAACAGACCGCAAAACACTGAAAAAGCCATACGGTCGTGTGCAATAGGCCTAAGGCTACTTTTACACTAGCATTGTTTAAATCCGGCGTTTAATTCCGACACCGGAACTGCCCGCCGGATCCGGAAAAACGTGTGAAAACGGATTACATTTGAATCCTGATCAGGATTTTGATCACAATGAAAAAATGCATTGGAAAAAACGGATCCGCCATTTATGGACTTTTCTTTCACATTTTACGGGTTTAACATGCAAAAGCCGGATCCGGTTTGACTGAACACATGGCGCAAGTCAATGGGACAAAGACTGGATCCGGCGTTCAGTCAAAGTGTTCAGGATATTTGGCCGGAGGTAAAAAAACAACATGCTACGGTTTTCTGAAAAACCTGATCAGTCAAAAAGACTGAACAGAAGACATCCTGATGCATCCTGAGGGACGGACTCTCCATACAGAATGCATTAGGATAAAACTGATCAGTTCTTTTCCGGATTTGAGCCCCTAGGACGGAACTCAGTGGCGGAAAAGAAAAACGCTAGTGTGAAAGTACCCTAAGCAGGGACACACCGCCAACTGGTAACACCACGTTGGAGATTTGATGACAATTAATTTGCAATTTCAGGAAGAATAGCGGAATGGCCCAACATTGAGTTATATGAAACATGCTCTGGAATTATTATTACATGGGGGACGCAAGTAGTTACTAAAACAGACCTGTCAGGAGAGGGGACAGGTAATCTTTAAATGTAAGATTAATAATAATAACTGTTATTATTATTATTGAGAAAATTGGGGTCCCTAAACATCATTCACTAATGTAAAGAGGACTGGTCACCACTGCGGACATGTCTGGATTCCCCATAAAAGAACAACGACAAAGGATATTTTCACAGAGCTCTGCTTTGTACCTACAAATGGATGAGTACATTGACAACTGGGCATTACCAGCTGGAGGGATGCCCCTACATACACACATTGACAATGTCCAATCAGGGACTTGGCCTTTTCACAAGGGAAATGGATTATAATACCCAGCTGTCAATTCATTCATGTATTTCTAGGAGGAATAACAGGGGAGCAGCATTAGGGCTCATTCACACGAACGTGTGCTGCCCATCGCCGTATTGCGGACCACATTTGCGGATACGCAATACACGGGCACTGTTCCGTGTGCATTCCGCATCACGGATGCGGACCGATTCACTTCCATGGGTCCGCAAATCCGGAGATGCGGAACGGAAGCACGGAACGGAACCCTACGGAGTGCTTTCTGGGGTTCCGTGCCTCAGCACCGCAAAAATATAGAACTTGCTCTATCTTTTTGCGGAAACTGACCCATTCAAGTGAACGGATGTGCGGTCCCCATGCGGCTTCAATTTGCGGTCCACAGCACGGGCGCGGGCTTCACACGGTCGTGTGAACAAGCCCTTATAAGAAAATATGTTTTAGATTTGTTTGTAAAATAATAGCTGCATCAGGAGTGATGACAGGTCCTCTTTAGAGTGGCTTTCATCGTCCACCTTCCCCTATTAAAATCAATGGAGAGGTAGTATAAAGATGAGAATAGCCTCTTAACAGGATTATGCTTTGGATGATATAAACAATGAGAATCAGACATCATACAGTACATGACATCTCTCTAACAAAGCTGGAACCAGCCCTGTACCTCACATGGATCCAGAGATCTCCTCATTCATTGCTCTGCTGGATTATCTTCAGCCTGACGGCTCAGGGCGTGTCTTTTCTGCTGCAGCTCAGGGGGAGTGTCTTTTCTGCTGCAGCTCAGGGGCGTGTCCATGCTCTCCCTATCACAGCTCAGGAGGCGTGTCTTTTCTGCTGCAGCTCAGGGGGAGTGTCTTTTCTGCTGCAGCTCAGGGGCGTGTCCATGCTCTCCCTATCACAGCTCAGGGGGCGTGTCCTTTTACACAATGTGTGTCTTTTCTCAGGGTGAGTCCTTTCTGCTTAGTATTTAGTATTGAGCGAATCACCGTTTTTCTCTTCTCTTCTTTTTGGTGTTGACTCCTGGCGTCGCAGGCTCTTTTCCGCGTAGCATTTATATGTATGAATCTTTGGGGTATTTTTGATGGTACTTTTTGTGGTGGTATAATGCTACTGTCACACTGGCGTTTTGGGGGTCCAAAGAGGATCAGTTTTGCCCTAATCCATCCTGAATGGAAAAGGATCCGCTCAGAATGCATCAGTTTGCCTCCGTTCCGTCTCCATTCCGCTCCGGACACTAAAGCGCTGCCTGCAGGATTTTGGTGTCCACCTGACGATGTGGAGGCAAACGGACACAATCTGACACAATAGAAAACGGATCCGTCCTCCATTGACTTTCAATGGTGTTCAAAACAGATCCATTTTGGCTATGTTACAGATAATACAAACGGATCCGTTCTGCACGAATGCATGCGGTTGTATTATCTGAACGGATCCGTCTGTGCAGATCCATGACGGATCCGCACCAAACGCGAGTGTGAAAGTAGCCTTAGAATTAAATATATAATCCATTATATGTACACTGATAATATGGATTTATAAGTTATCATTTATAGTATTTATTGGCCAATAAATCACAGTATAGAATATTATTTTTCCTTTATAATTTTCATTTTTCATATTTATCTAATATTTGGTGCTTTATTAATCATGTTTATGTATGATTTATTTTATTTATTTATTTATAAAAAAAAAAAAAATTTTTTCTATTATCCTTCTAAGGTCTTGCACTTTCAGTCATTTGGGGTGCGTTCCATGATGAGCGCAGGCACATTTCATGCTTTAAAGGGAACCTGTCACCTCCCAAAACCATCCCAACCCCCCAGCAGTACCTGCATGTAGCCAGCAGCGTGTTTCTGATGATGCCTTTCTTCCTGAAGGCAGATGCAGCAAAAGTACTGAAAACGTTCCTTAATCCCCTGCCCGGCGCGCTTCTCTAGTCAGGCTGGAAGTCATGGAGCCAGCGGCCTCCTCGCTACAAGTCACCGTCCCAACGCCCCTTCGCTGTGACTGAGAGTTCGGCTGCCTGTCAGTCACAGTGAAGGGGCAGGGAAGGGGGCGTTGGGACCGTGACTTGTAGCGAGGACGCCGCTGCCTCCGTGACTTCATAGCCTGACTAGAGAAGCGCGCCGGGCAGGGGATAAAGGAACGTTTTCAGTACTTTTGCTGCATCTGCCTTCAGGAAGAAAGGCATCATCAGAAACACGCTGCTGGCTACATGCAGGTACTGCTGGCGGCTTGGGATGGTTTTGGGAGGTGACGGGTTCCCTTTAAATAATTAATGCATTATTGTATCATTCACATATCACGCTTTGATGCCAATCCGCGGATAATCATGAAACCTTTATTGTTATTAATTTCATTATTATAGTATATTACAAAGGATTGATTCCACATTTTAGGATTAATCATGTCCGTTTCATTATTTGCTATAAGTCGTATCAGCTTTGCCATTGACTGTATTGTATTATTATAAGGTGCTATTGCTCTCCGTATGGATTGCATGTGCATTTCCTGTTTGTGATCACATGCCTTGTGACACTTCCGGTTTGCGGCCATCTTGCGCAGGCGCGGTGCACGGCCTGGGACGCCACGAGCACGCTACTGTTTCTCTTTCATACGCAGGCGATCATTCTTAATTATTAGTCATTATTAATAACATAGGTATATATAGGACACAGACAGACCTTTACCCCTGAGGAAGCTGGACTTTACCGGCGATACGCGTGGGGCGATGCTCTGTTGACTCAGGTCCATCCATATAGTCCGAGCCTTATACCTTAGTACTTCATTCTCTTTAGGTATCATTTCATGTTATTATTATTTATTTATTGTTGATTCTTTATTTGATATTGCATTGTATTCCATCGCGTCTCGGACTATACACACCGTGTCCTTATTTGTGGACTTTGGTGGATGCTGAGTTTGCGTTTTATTCTTACCAGCACATTGTATTAAATTTTTTTAAAATTTCTATATGTCTATGTAGTCTAATAAAATTGCTTTATTGATTTCATACTTTATGGATGCAGAGATTATTACTGTTCTCTGGGCCTTATGGCTTTTTTTGGGGGTATCACAGTTGACAAAATGGACTTCGATGCGAATTTCAGGGAAAGTTCGATTTGCCGCGAAGCCGATTTACCTTGTGCTTTGTGGTAACGAATCAATTTTCCCTAAAATGGCAGTAAAACGGAAAAAAAAAAAAAAAGTCATACTCGCCGGCCCTCTGCAGCCATTTTGATTGAAGATCCTGCGGGAAATCTCGTACGTAGTGCAAGATTTCGCTCTGGATCTTCAAGCAAGGTGTTCGTGGCGGGCTCTTCGCGATCAAATATATAAGGAGAAAATTATTATTTTTAAAATATTAAACAAAAAATATTTTTAACCATCACAAATTAGCCGAATCGAAGTTTTAAGAACTTTGCTCATCTCCAGTCACAGCCACTAACAGTAGAATTATGTCGAGTGGTAGATGAAGTATGGAACTGAGCATGTGCGACCACCTCAGTAGGTGGACGTGCACATTACTATACAGATTAAACACCTGGGGGCAGCAATGTAATAAAGTGAATAGAATATCTCAAAACTGAAGCATTTTTGTAACAAAAAGTAAATTAGAAAAGTAACTCGTTTTTCATGTTGACTAATATTACAATAATTACAATATTTATGTTAATATTATATTATGGTGGAACAACACCTTTTAACCGGTTAAATAAGTCTCTGTCATTTTTTGCCGCAGCAGTGATGTCGCCCCCGACCATCCAGCCCCCCCTAGTAATAGATCCAAACATAAAGGATCACTTTAAATAAAAATTGCTTTTTTTGTAATGAAATAACACTGTCCTCCACGAATAATGTTTAATCACGATCACATTAGCAGCAATTTATAAGAAAGTTCAGTAATAAAGTGGAATAGCTGTGGGGAAAAGCAGGGTAAGAATGCTGGGATTAACTGGAGCAATATAAAAAATAGATTATGTTTAATGAAAAATTTCCCAGCGTTGAACATTTTTATTATAGTTAATAACGCCAGGCTTCATTTTTGTCTGCGGTAATTGTGAGTCCTTAATAGCCGGCGCTACCATTCTTCCATTGGATATTGGCAGGCATTAATAAGCTTAATTCTCCAGCTTTAAGTTTAATGGTAGTGAAATATATAAGGTAGTTACATCTATAACAGGGAAGTAATGGCCGTATGCTTTCTGGCTCGGAAATGCTCCTTTTAGGGAGAATATAAATGGAATTGGAAAACTTTATTTAACAAGGCGAAGTTTAAAGGGGCTCTTCTGGGATTAGTAAAAAAAAAATTAAGGGTTTGCTCTTTTTTTTCCCTAGAAACAGCACCGGTCGAATCCGATATTGCAGCTCAGTTCCTTTGCATGAAGGAGGAAGAGCTGCAATACCACTTACAGCCCATGAATAAAGGTGGCGCTGTTCTTAGATAAAAATCTGACCGTTTTGTTTCATCTGTAAACCACCAATACGCCTTTGGTGGTGGGTTTAGGCTACATAGCTGGTGCTCATCATCGATTAATCTCTACCCAAAATGGCGCATTAAAAACTTTAATTTGGCCTGCAAATAAAAAGCCCTCATTCAGGTACATTGATGAAAAAAAAAAAAAAAAAAGTTAGAGCTCCTTGAAAAAATGTTGGTGGTCAGTAAGGGGTTAAATTTTACATCAGTTTTAACAACTCTATTTAACAATCCCTTTAACTTGTTAGACTTGTTTTTATACAAACCCTTATTTTTTTATGTTGGTCTATAGGGTTAACAGATTCTGGGTGGTAACCAGTGCAACCAGTCGCCGTTGGGCTGGTCAAACAACTTTTTTTTACTTACACCCATCAAATCACAGATTTTTTTTCTTTTACTCGTTTGTCGATGCAAGTTTATTGTCGTTTTGGCTTGTTATTCATGAACCAGGAGGCTCAGGATGAATGTTTGTAAATCTAACAAAGAGGAGGAACTGAATTTTTTTTATTTAAATGGTACATATATATATATATATATATATATATATATATATATAGTGCCCATAAACCTTACAGGGTAACTTCCTAGTGGGCTGATGCCCAGGGGGACCATCGTCCTCAAGGGTGCTGTCTGGGTACACAAGGTGCTGATGCTCCCAGCGTTGAATAACCCTGGGAGTGTCAGGTACTTGACCAGCAGCTGACCAGGCCTGGGAGGTGAGCCGCAGGTCACCCTCCTGAATTCAACTGTATCATTGTAATCGGGACAGCGATACAGTTGAATATGGTGGCGGGGCACATAAGACAATGGATCCCTGCCCCATTGTTTGCTCTCCTAGGACACCTGACCTGAAGCTTATGAGGTAGGGTATGAACAATGCAGGTGGCCCCAAAGCTATGGCATCTTCACGATTACCTGCCATGGTACCAAAGCATCTCAGGCCACAGGCGAAAGAGGAAGCCTGGGGTCTGCACTACTGACAGCAGTATGGGATGAGAGTTAGGTTATTTTTTTCTTTCCTCAGCCACTTGTGAGAAATACTTCTGGGGCCACTACAACAGGCATTTTGATTATTACTGAGGGCACAACAGGGGGCATTCATAATACTGTGGGCACTATAGGGGCAATATTATTATTATTATGCACAAAATAAGGGGCATTATTAATACTGGTAGATTTAGCGGGTGTTATTACTACAGGAGGCACTATGGGGGCATTAATATTCCTGGGAACACTATAGGTAGCATTATTACCACCAAGGGCACTATAGAGAGGATTTTTAGGGGGCATTGTTATTAGTGGGGACACTATAGAGAGTATTATTACTACTAAGGGCACTATAGTGGTGATTATTACTATTGGGGACTCTATAGATGGTACTGTTATTACTGGGGACACTATAGAGAGTATTATTACTACTAAGGGCACTATAGTGTGGATTATTACTTTTGGGGACTCTATAGATGGCACTGTCATTACTGGGAACACTATAGGAAGCATTGTTATTATTGGAGGCACTTTAGGGAGCATTATTACTCCTGGGCCACTATAAAGGAGGACTATTAACTATTGAGGGCACGCTGCTTGGCACAATTATTTTTGTATGATTCTAGCATTTTCAAGGGGACTATCTTTATGGCACTATTATTTCTGCAGTATTGGGGTGCACAGCAGGGACAGTATCAGGGGTGGCACTAGGATGGAAAGTTTGTGTTGAGTGTTGACAAGGTGGGGAGTATGATGGAAAAGTGAAGAACCTAAAATGTCTGTATGACAAACTAGAGAACTAATGGGAGAAGTCATCATGGCGGTCTGGTCCGAATGGAGACGATGAGGAAGCAGAGCATCTACATAAGAGAAGACATCATTGGATGTTATAGGTATGTACTGATATATTCTTCTGTATATTTGGTAGATCTGTGGTTCTTCGGCTGTTGCAAAACTACTGCTGTAGCATCTAATAAGCAGGAGGCAGTCGGCACGGAGAATGGGCATATCACCTGTGAGTGGTATCTTCTCCCCATCATAACGGGGAGGATGTGATGTAACCAGCTCCTTCTTTGGTGTACTCAGTGTCCATCATAAGGTCTGCCGATCTAGTATTAGCTTTTATAGAATGTTATCAGCTTTTATCCCTGGATGAAGTATGTTACTACTATGATTCATATGTACTCAGCCATTATCTATCATCTTTAGATGAAAGTATGTTATGACTTTTATGTATTCAGTTACTATCTTCATATGTACTCAGCTATTACCTACCAACCTCCTGAGGAACCCTACATGGGGGAAACGCGTCAAGGTACATTGTTACTTCCTTTTTTTTTCTTCTATCTACTCCCCTTTAAGGGGAATTTTCTCTATCTAGTGCTAACTTAGGGTCAGACAAGGCAGGCACGAGTACAGGGAGGTCCCACCATCAGGGATTGTCCCTGGGCAGAGGTTTAGTTAGGGCGGGTACAGGGAGAGTCTCCTTTTCTTATCCTCGCCTGTATCTGATTATTACCCCAGACTTCTGATTCCTGCCTCTGTCATTGCCTTAGTTAATTGCTCTTATATCCTGATATTAACACATTCCATCACTGGGTTTCTCCAGTGGATGCCATACACTCAGTGGTAGTTGGGCTATATCGTTGCCTTTGTGTATTTTCTATTCACCTGAAAATATAGGGAGTTTTTTTATACGATTTAGATTAAAAGGTCTTAAGGATGCTTTCATTTTTCCTTTTGTTGTGTTGCAAAACTACATCTCCCAGCATTCCTTGTTTGCCAGTGGACATCGGAGCACCCTGAAAATTGCAGTTTTGTACCAGATGGGGAGACACAATTTGGAGAGAAACAGTTTGAACCTCTCTAGTACGTTATCAGATACAGTAGTAGCAGGTGGGAATCCTCTTCTTTGCAAGACGTCCAGTAATGATAGAAGAATGTAATGTTTTGAACATATGGCTGCCTGATGCTCAATGCATAATGTTTCTTAAAGAAAATTAAAAAAATTAAAAAAATAAGGACTAATCTAATAACACCCAACAAGTGGAAAATACTGTTGAAGAAAACTATGGTGTTCTGGATGGTCTAACAATGCACTAAATTGATTATTATTTCCACCAGAAAGCAAAAACGTGGATTGGCTAAGCTTGAAGGACCCAGCATGAAACTTTCATGATGGAAACATTGGTCTAGTCTTGAGCAGAACCAGATCCCAGAGGCCCAGAGAAGGTTGGGTGAGGTTACAAAGTCATATTGAAGTATTTTATGTCACCTGGAGCCTGAAGGATTATATACAAGCAGAGAACATTGCAGATCACAGGCAACTCACCAAGTATTACGGTAACTATCCCACAAACCGCAGCCCACGCAGAAGGATGCTCAAAGCTGCTCAGGTTAATGTCAGAAGGTCTTGAGGAATTTCTGACCACTAATTACTGTACAGAGTAAAAGAGACAAGGAGTTCACTTTAAAGTACCATAGAATATCTTAACCATAAAATAGGGAGACTTACACATGCTACTACCTTACTGAGTATCGTTTAGGTGTGTTAGCTCCTTAAAGGACTTGTCTGGTTTAGAAAACCCATTTTGATATACCCTATTAGGAAATTCTTAATTAAAGGGGCTGTCCCATCTAAGACATTGATGTCATATTCCAAGGATATGCCACCAATGTTGCGCGGTGTACTCTCCTTCACTTTGGTGGCCTATTCTGGAGGTAGGAGAGAATCCCAGAGGTGATACCTGCACCTATCTGACATTGATGGCATAGCCTAGCGATATGCCATGAATGTCTGAGATGGGACAGCCTCTTTAATTGAAGCCTCCATAGATTTCAGCTATACTTTCTGGTGGTGATACAGATTCATATCTCATACTCATTCTTCATCTGAGTAGGCAATACAGTAGGCATTGCAATGGGGGTCTTCTAACACAAACCAGTGAAATTAAGGTTACAAAGTTTTTGAGAAAGCAAAATTATATACATTACAACTCCCACAATGTGTCACACAGATATAACAAATCAGACCAGTTATATAGTGATTTATTCCTCATCCTGCCGTTTTGAAAAGCAGGGTGACGACCCAAAGAGAAGACGTAAAAGTGGCCTAAATTGGTTGTCAGCATCTTTCCCATAAACTAAGGACCACAGTTCTTAACCTGACAAAAAAGGATGACTCAAAAACTTACAGTATATAGACCATCTAGGGGGAAGTGCACCAGGGGCGTAGCTAGAAATGACTGGGCCCCATAGCAAAAATATTTATGGGCCTCCCTCCCGGATCTCCCACCCCCACATGCCTCTCAGACCTCCCACCCCTTCCAGAGCTCCCACCCAAACACACCTCCAGTACCTCCTACCCCAGCATCCCCACACTCCTCCAAGACCACCCCCACACCCATCCTAAATCTCCCACCGCCAGTCCCCAGATATAATGGTCTAGACATCAAGTGTCCTGCTCCCCCCCACAATTTGATGGTTTAGACCTTGGAGATCCTGCGGCTCCCCCCTCAATAAATTGGTCTAGACCTCCAGGGTCCTGCTCCCCCCTAAATATAATGGTCCAGACCTCCAGGGTCCTGCTCCCCCTCCTCCCCAGATATAATGGTCCAGTGTCGTGTTCCACCCTATATAATGGTCCAGACCATACCTCCAGGTCCTGCTCCCCCCTTCTCCTTAAATGTACTGGTCCAGACCTCCAGGGTCCTGCTCCCCCTTCTCCTTAAATGTACTGGTCCAGACCTCCAGTGTCCTGCTCCGCCCTCCTCCCTAGATATAATGGTCCAGGACTCCAGAGTAAATTTTACCAGTCCCAGAGTCAGCCAGCCCTCACCTCACAGCCGCTTGAACGTCTGCGCACCCACACTCCAGCAGCGCTGCCAGGCCCAGTAGGACTGCCGCCCAGACTGGGAGCGGGACCACTCCTCTCCTCACTGCAGGTACGCCTCTCTGCCTCCAGCCGCCCCCTATCGCACTGCCCACAGCCTACAGGCCCTGCAGATAGCGTTTTCTCTGTCTGTCCTGGAGGGGCCTGCGATCCCTGTAGCTATACCACATGAATTAAAAAAATTATAATAATCCTCAGCAGGCGTGGCGTAGGGCCCCATAGCCATTGCTATGGCTGCTATGGTGATCCCTACGCCCATGAAGTGCACCATGACCTATGGCCAGATAGATCCAGCTTCTCCATGGTCAGTTAGAGCATGCCTTAAAGCTTAAAGGGGTTTTCTGAGATTTTTTATACTGATGATCTATCATCTGGATAGGTCATCAATATCTGATCGGTGGGGGTCCAACACCCAGGACTACCTCCTTCCCCCCGATCAGGTGTTTGGGAAGATGTGGCCTTCTCACAGCTTTGCCTAAGCCGTGCGACGTCATGTTCATCAGTCATGAATGTGGCTGAGCTGTGACACCACAATGCTGTGGTTGGTGACCTGAGAGAAGACTGTGAGCGTCAGTACCTTCTAAAACAGCCGGTCCCGGGTGTTGGACTCCCATCGATCAGATGATTAGATACTGATGGCCAATCCGGAAGATAGGTCATCAGTTGAAACATCTTGGAAAACATCTTTAAGCACAGGACAAAGCAAATACAGTAATTAATATTCCTTAAATTCGATATATTGACCCAATTCAAAAATATCATGGCCCTAACGGTTGGTAAGGGGCACATGCAGAGGCGTAACTCAAAGCTCCTTGGTCCAGTGCAAAATTCAACCATATTCTCTGCAACTTCTGCAGTCCATGTTCTCTTGTCCCCCCTACCATGACCTATATTTACTTCTTTCTTTTTTATTTAAGGGCTAATGCCCTTTGTGTCCTTGCAGAACCCCAGCCACCATCATGTACACTTTGGTGAATCTTCTGTTAATGGATGCTGAAGAAGCGATCTCCTTTGGTTTAGACTTTTTGATAGAGACGAGAAGAAACGCTGGAAATCGAGACTGACAACCAGACAACAAGCTCCTAAATAATGCCAGCGCTCAGCGCCTCGGGCAAAGTAATTTTCTTTGTGTCAGCTCCTATCAGGAGTTATATGTAAAGATATGAGGAGTGTGCATTGGATCGAGGTGCATCCGACTAAGAACTGAAGGTGTTTAAATATTTGCATGTGGCCGAGAATGATATTGAAATAAGGTGTCAATTTGGAGAAGGGAGACAAATAACGCTGACTCAGAAGTGTAAAGCAAGGCGCGGAGGAGAAGGAAATGCAGATTTTTACACTGCATTATAAAAATTAGCATTAACCTTTTTCATGCTGGAAGCAGTGATAGGCCTATAGGGGCTCGGAGACTACAGTTGCTCCCATGCCTGAAGGTCCATTTGCCCCATTACTGTATGAGATGACCATAAATGATGCTTCCTAGATAGGGACCTGCTGCTTCAAGTTACCGCAACCCTCAAAAGAGGCCACAGGTTCCCCAGCCAAGCTCCTATTTTAAGGTCTGGCTAATCCCGCACTAGACGTCTCTGCTGATATGGATGACCAGTTAAGTGAATAAGACATCCAGATTAAAGAGAGCTTTAAAGCTGGCAGATCCCATCAAGAAGGAGTCCAGACAAGAGATAAAGACTGGGATCGTCTTCAGGTTTTCTAAACCTTACAGGAGCGGTGTCCAAAATCCTGGCCCTAAGATCATTACAGTGTCTCGTCATCACTTAAAGGTTAAGAGACGATACCGGATGTGCCTCGTCTTAAGACTGTCACCTTGGAGTGGAGATGCTCTAAGCCTGATCTATAGCAACAGACCAACAAGTCCTTGTATAAGACGGCCTTGGAAAGGAGCATGGTGGGCATTGGTGCCACAAGGATTTAGCATTGATATTGTGTCGGAAAGAATTCTTCATTGAGAGCTCAGATTCTTCTGTAAAACTTGATCTGTAATGAAAGCAGAGACACTTCTCAGAGTAGCCTGGAGTCACTGTGTGCAGCACGCTCTGACTGCGATAATGAAGGATGAGGGGCAGTGTCGGACTGGGGCACTTAGGGCCCACCAGTGTAACTGATTCTGGGGGCCCACCTTAGGGCTCCTGCACACTAACCTATTCTTTTTTCCATGTCCGTACCGTTCACTTCACTTCAATGGGGCCGCAAAAAATAAATAAATAAAAATTACTCCGTGTCTGTATGTCCGCATGGCCGTTATGCAAAATGATAGAACATGTCCTATTATTGTCCACATTACAGACAAGGGTAGGACGGTTCTATTAGAGGCCGGCCGTTCTGTTCCGCATAATGTGTATCCGTGTTTTGCGGATCCGCAATTTGCAGACTGCAAAACATCCAACGGTCGTGTTCATGAGCCCTTACAGTGATAACAGAAATATTACAGATGAAGGATGATGGCCGACATTCACAGCAAAATGCACACACATACATGTGGCAGAAGTTACACATATATGGATATCCTGCACTTCAGTCAGTCAGAAACAAGACACGTGCAGCGCACACCGAGCACTCACTGGACACACGTGGCACACAGGACACGTATACATGGCTCACATGTCACTGATGCATATGTCACATGCTGCACATACACCACTGATACATAGAACATATATAGCACACACCAGTCACACATAGGAAACACGCAATGCACACACCAAGACATTTATGCCTAACCCTAGCACACTTAAAGGGGTTAAAGGGGTTGTCTCACTTCAGCAATTGGCATTTATCATGAAGAGAAAGTTAATACAAGGCACTTACTAATGTATTGGGATTGTCCATATTGCCTCCTTTCCATCACATTATACACAGCACGTATCCGTGGTTATCACCACCGTGTAATCCAGCAGCGGTGGCCGTGCTTACACACTACAGGAAAAGGTATTGGCCTATGCGCACTTCCACCCTTTCCCTATAGTGTGTAAGCACGGCCACCACTGCTGGATTACACGGTGGTGATAACCACGGATACGTGCTCTGTATAATGTGATGGAAAGGAGGCAATATGGACAATCCCAATACATTAGTAACTGCCTTGTATTAACTTTCTCTTCATGATAAATGCCAATTGCTGAAGTGAGACAAACCCTTTAACCCCTTTAAGCATAAATGTCTGGCATGAAATTTACCAAATCTTAACCTCCAAATCTTATAATTAAAAGGGTTGTCCTACCATAATGACCTATTGCCCATCTACAGGATCGGTGATAAATATCCGATTGCTGGGGTCTGACTGCTGGAACACCCACTGACCATGAAAAAGGGGTCCTGAGACATTCAATTACATTACCGCCAATCTATGTACACAGGGGGCTTAAGACCACGTTCCTTTGATCATGGGGGTCCCAGCAGTCAGACCCCCATCAATCAGACACTCATCACCTGTCGTGTCATAGCTGTTGGACCTTTTCACATTCCCTATCCTTAAAGGTTTACTTTGGGTGTAAAAAAAAATTAATACAATTTAAATTTAAAATCTGGCCCAAAATATGTGTCAAACTAAAATAGAAATGCTCGCCTGTTAAAGGGCCTGTGTCCACTTTTCTACTTATCCTCTATCCACAGGATCGGGGATAACTAAGTGATCCGTGGGGTCTGAACGCTGGAGGCCCCACTGATCCCCCTTCTTGATTCAGTGGCAGGTCGAGTATATGCCCTGCCTCTCCATCCATTCTCTATGGGGTCGCTGGAGATGGCGGAGTACAGCGCTGGCTATTTCCAGTGGTCCCAAAGAGAATAAATGGAGCAGCAGGGCAATGTGGGGCCTGCCACACCATCAAAAAGGGGGAACAGGACCTGTTCCTGGGATAAGTGGGGGGTTGCAGAATTGGTCCCCACTATTCATATAGTTATGCCCAGTGGCGACTCTAGGAACAATATATAGGGGGGGCACAAAGATACCACAGTCAAAAATGGGGGGGCACAAACAAAATAAGTATATATCAATAAGATTACAAAATACTAGAGAATTGCGATATGCAGGGATACAGTTATAATAAAGCAATTTACTTACAAAAGAAGCTACTCAGTCGTCTGCTGTGCCGTCCTCTGCTTGCTTCCACGGATTCTTTCCCCTTCTTTCTGTCTCTCGTCAGTGCACAGGCGCACTGTTATGGTGGATCTGTGGAAGACACACTGTTATGGGGGCATCTGTGGATGACACATTATGCCTCTCATTAGCCCTCATTATGCCTCTCATATCAGCCCCCATATTAGCCCTCATTATGCCTCTCATATCAGCCCCCATATCAGCCCTTATGCCTCATTAGCCCCCATATCAGCCCTTATGCCTCATTAGCCCCCATATCAGCCCTTATGCCTCATTAGCCCCCATTATGCCTCTTATTAGCCCCATTATGCCTCTTATTAGCCCCATATGCCTCCTATTAGCCCCCATATGCCTCCTATTAGCCCCCATATGCCCCCTATTAGCCCCATATGCCCCCATATGCCTCCAATTAGCCCCCATATGCCTCCAATTAGCCCCCATATGCCTCCAATTAGCCCCCATATGCCTCCATATGCCTCCAATTAGCCCCCATATGCCTCCTATTAGCCCCATATGCCTCCAATTAGCCCCCATATGCCTCCAATTAGCCCCCATATGCCTCCTATTAGCCCCCATATGCCTCCTATTAGCCCCCATATGCCTCCTATTAGCCCCTATTAGCCCCCATATGCCTCCAATTAGCCCCCATATGCCTCCAATCAGCCCCATATGCCTCCTATCAGCCCCATATGCCTCCTATTAGCCCCATATGCCTCCTATTAGCCCCAAATATGCCTCCGATTAGCCCCAAATATGCCTCCAATTAGCCCCCAAATATGCCTCCAATTAGCCCCAAATATGCCTCCAATTAGCCCCCAAATATGCCTCCAATTAGCCCCCAAATATGCCTCCAATTAGCCCCAAATATGCCTCCAATTAGCCCCAAATATGCCTCCAATTAGCCCCCATATGCCTCCAAATGCCCCCATATGCCTCCAATTAGCCCCCAAATATGCCTCCAATTAGCCCCCATATGCCTCCAAATGCCCCCATATGCCTCCTATTAGCCCCCATATGCCTCCAATTAGCCCCCAAATATGCCTCCAAATGCCCCATATGGCTCCAATTAGCCCTCATATGCCTCCTATTAGCCCCCATAATGCCCCCAGCAGCCACATTTTTTATAAAATAAAAAATAAAAACACTTACCTCTCCTGCTCCTGGACGGATGCCGCCTGCCATTTTCTCCTCAGTCGACTGTGCTCTAAACTGGCGCGCACAGCGTGAGGTCACAGAGCGACCTTACGCTGTGCGCAGCCCTGCACAGCCGACAGCCGAGGACCCGGAAGTGGTGAGTACAGAGCGTTCACCACTTCCTGGTCCTTCGGTACTAATGAGCGCTTCTATAATGGAAGCGCTCATTAGTATTCACTCTGGGGAATCAGCGGGGGGGCACCCGGGGGGGCAAGGGACAACATAGGGGGGGCAATTGCCCCCCCTCGCCCCCCTCTAGCGACGCCACTAGTTATGCCCTATGGTGTGGAGAGCATAACTTGAAAACCTGGACAACCCCTTTAAATCCTCCATCACTTCACCACCAGTATCTCTTTACATGGCAGCAGTGATGCCTGTAAATACGGAATATCATCACTGCCGCCATGTAAACCATACGTGTCAGTACTGGAGAATGTGACCCCTTTTGCATGTCATAACTAGTGTTGGTCGAGCACCAAAGTGCTCTGGTGCTCGAGTAGAACACTAGTCATAACCTTTAACAAAGCCCAAGCAAAGGTGCCAGAGGAGCAACATGAGCAAAAAGCACAAACGGAGGGTCATAACTGAAACAGAGGCATTAGGGTCACCTGAGGCAGGCTAATAGGTGGGGATCTTGGAGCAGGGGTAACTGGATAAGAGGCAATATTAGCGGTGCATTTAGAGTGGGGGCATCTGGAGCTGCGGGACTTATGGAGGTGCACCTAAAGCAGAGGCATTAGGGTCGCCTGAGGCAGGGTAATAGCAGGAGTATTAGGGGGCAACTGGAGAATAGGCAATATTAGGGGTGCATTTAGACTGGGGGCATTGGGGGGCATCTGGAGCTGTGGCACTAATGAGGGTGCACCTAAAGCAGAGGCATTGGGGGAACATAGGGAAGAGTCCACCCAATGCAACTCTGAACTCTGCAGAAATCAGCACACATACACAGATCTGAGTCTGCTAGAAACAAATCCCCTATTTCCCCCTTACAGTCTCCTACAGCTCACTACTGTCACACACCTGAGAAATTAGCCCAGCACCGCAGAGGAGTCCTTCTATCCAGAAACCACAGTTTTCTGACAGCAGGGAGGGCAGGAGGATGGCCAGACATGCTCTCTCCTCCGTCACTTTCAACAGCCCGGGAAGCTTAGAAGATACTGCGGGGCATCCTGTACAATTTACACCAGTAGGAGGCTGCATCACTGTGCGATACTGCCACCTAGTGGCTACAATAATTATCTCTTCTGAGAAAGAAGAGAAACAATTACTCCTCCGTCTTATCTCCGAGCGCAGGAGACTGGGGGCCTACGGAGGAATCCCCCACCTCCACAGTGGGCCAGTCCGAGCCTGATGAGGGGCATTAGGGGAGGGGTAATACTTAAGACCCCCTGCTGCATTGTATCTCAGTCTAGTAGTTACTTTACTTCAGTTATTAACTTCTACCTTCCTGTGCAAACAAAGAGAAGAAAAGAGCAAATAATAATAAAGGAAAAATAAATAACAATAAAAATAACAGTAATAATAATACCAACAACAACAACACTACTACTACTAATAATAATAATAATTATTATTATTTTTTGTCAGTATTCAGACTTGTAGACAGGTCTTCCTTCACTCAAGACAAAAGATTCATCTCGCTGTTCTATCTAGATATCCTGACCCATTGAAACAATATTTCTTTATCTTCTTATTACATTTAAATGTTTATTTATTTTGTTTATATTATTGTTATTATGTTGTATTTGTTTATATTATTATTTTTTTTACTTCTTAAAGGGGATGTCCAGTATTCAGTTTTTTTTTTAACTGTGCCTCTCCCCTCCTTTAAGAGATCTATACTGTTGCATGTCAACAACGAGGGACGGAGTCCCCTAAGTAGATGGTGATAGTGGTACCCAGGTGTAGGAAGGCCAGAGTGGTATATGGGTTGCCTATAATGTCCATTGAGGTGTGGCTATGCACTTGTCACGGTGCTCCTACCTGGATATCCTGGAACCCCAGGCGTGGTTGTCCACAGCAGTGCAAATAGAGTGAATGGTTGATGAAGGAGGTAATGAAAAGAATTGAGTCCAGACGTTGAACAGCAGCTTTACTTGAATAAACTTGCATCAGGGAACAATCGTCCAACTTTATCTTGGTCTCCAGCAAGCTTTGGCATAAATTCTTGCAGGCAAACACGTTCAGCTCTGCTACATCTGTCGCTTTCTCTAGCTCTGCTGTGCTGATAGGATTAAATAGAAACTTTTCCTTTCTGCTGAACTTTACTTTCTGTAGTCTGGTCTGTCTTTATCTTTATCCAAGGAACTTTACTCCTGAATTATGAGGCTTGCAGCTTGGGCCTCTATGCCCAGCAGGGCTGAAGGTGTGCTCTCCTGGCTTGCACACACCCTTCCCCTTGCAGGGGGGACTCTAAACCAACTCCAACTGGCTTAACCGTTCCCTCTAAAGAGAGGGCTAGTATAGATAGAATGTTCCATTCCAGACAAAGTAGCCCTGCCATAACTGCTGCCATCTGCTGGTGAACCAGGTACATTACGCTTAAACAGTTACAAAATCAGAAATATAGATTCACATTATGCAGGACCTGGCAATAAATACACATGATGACAATATATTAACCATAGCAGATAGTAGAGGGGCACAAAAGGTGGTAATTAATGTCACTCTGGGGCGTTACACTTGCCTGCTCCTCACTGCTCTGTTCGGGTTTGGTGACTCCTGGCCCCTTCGTTCTCTGTACTAGACTTCCAATACCTCCATGTGAACTTCCAGCACCTACAGAGTCACGTGCACCACTGCAGCCAATGACTGGCCTCAGAGGTGACGTGTCCCTAAGTGGCACTTGACCTACCAGTGACAGTGACACATCACTGCTGAGGCCAGTCATTGGTTTCAGTAGCACTTGTGATGCCTTCCGAAAGTTTTCCTGTGTTTACTAGACGGCCCAAGAGCCACAGAACCTGAACAGAGCGGTTAGAAGCAGGTAAGTATAGACCTCTTCACAGGTCCTGCTCCGCGGGGGGTGGAATAGATGTTTGGAAAACATAATACTGGACAGTCCCTTTAAGGATATGGCATAGTTTGGTCTTCAGGATGTTGCACTCTTTTCATTTTATTCATCCCCACCTTCCAGGTTCCGTGACGTATTTTTCCATGGATATAGCAGAACGAGAGCAGAGTCTGTAGGTGTAATGGTAACGCCCCCGTTGCTCCTAGAGGCTCATTTGCATATATTAACACATCCTTTTTCTCAGCAATGCGGGCACATATGAACATGGGACCAACACAGATGCCTTCTGCTGACAAGTGCACTTGTAACAAACATGTAAATCTGCTGACCGATGCCCTTTAACAAAATATCATCGATTTTTTTTATTTTGTAGACAGAGCTGCATTGTCGGACTGTCCCACCAGAGTACCAGGGACCGATAGCTTCCAAATGGGAGTGATTGATGAGGGTGGGTATGCCTTCTTTTATTTTTTAAGCCCTTTCTAATGAATCCCTTCCCACCAGGACACCCACCTTAATGGTATAAGGGGCATACATGCTATTCAGGAAGCCAAGGATAAGCTCAAGGAGAGTCATAATGGCTTCCATACTTTTCCTGTGGCCTTCAGAAAAAGTCGAATTTTTAACAATATGTAAAAAGGGGATGACTCAGACCCTGTATTTTATGGTGTGTTTTTTGTGTTCAGTGGGGACGTCTGTGAATATGGCCTACGTCCAATAAAGTCAGCGTCATTTTTGCCGGCACTAGCAAAGTTTTTATAACGACCCGTGAATGTATTCTTTTTTTTTTTTTTGAGAGCCATCCCGTCCCTTTCCACCAAGGAATTATGAGGTGTGACCTTGAGAGAATAACTTGTGATTGGCGAAGACCCCTGAAATGTAACAAATGTGACAGCGCCGGAGAAACCTCTTGCTTTTATTGAGTGTTTCATTACAGGCATGTAACTAATGCAACAATACACATGGCTCCTGTTCACAACAGAGCGACACGAGCGGGGGATTCGACATACGCTAGACATAGCAGAGCCAATTACGTATTCTCATCCACTGGTTCAAATAAACAGCGTCCGACTATAGGGCCTAGGACCATAATCAATGAGGGAAAGAATATTTATTGTGTGCTTCACGAAGAATAATGGCTCCACCAGGAAGCTAATTGAAAGTCTTGACCAGGGGAGAAGAAGTCTTTCATTGTTCTGACCGCTCACAAAGACTTGCGAGTCTGCACAACAATATAGACCTTCGTATAGGCATCACCCGCTGTAGTTTCTTAGTTACACTGGGGGAGATTTATTAAACTGGTGCCCATAGCAACCAATCAGATTCCACCTTTCATTTTTCACAGCTCCTTTGGAATATAAAAGGTGGAATCTGATTGGTTGCTATGGGCAACTAAGCCAGTTCTACTTTACACCAGCTTGATAAATCTCCCTCACTCAGTTTCTCCAGACCTCTTAAAGGGGTATTTCCAGGATTTTAATGTTGATGGACTATCCTGATGATATCAATATCTGATCGACGGGGGTCTGACACCCCGCATTGGTGCCGATCAGTTATTTCATTGTAGCTCTGGAACTATACAGTTCCGTCCATTGCTTAATGGACAGATCTGGTAACTTTAGCACTGCTCCTATTGACCCCCGCCAATCAGATATTGATGGCCTATCCTGAGGATTGACCATCAAAATTAAAAACCTTCAAGGAAAATCTCCCTAGTGATGTAACAATGCATTCCTTGGCGAGATTTATCAAAATTGGTGTAAAGGAAAACTGTCTTAGCTGCCTGCCCATAGCAACCAATAGCATGTAGGTGTTGGTAGTGGGACATGCCATTCCTGCCTCACTCTAGTTAAAAACACTTTCCCCTAGCCTGAGGCAAACCCAGGCGTAGCTGCTGGCCTCATTACTAGGATGGGGCTAATTTATGCCCAATTCAACGAAACCACTGCTAGATCTGTCACAGAATGCTCATCTTTTGCTGGCACTGAGTTAGAAGATGCCTCTGTTATAGCTTTTTATAAAAATGTTGCAAAACTACAACTCCCAGCATGCCCTAATAGCTGTAAGCTATCCAGGCATGCTGGGAGTTGTAGTTTTGGAACAGCTGGAGGGCCACAGTTTGGACATGCCTGCCTTAAAGCATACTGTACCTCCCAACTTTTTAGCCAGTCAAAGAGGAACACTATGGTTCATTGTGTGAAAGTCCAGAAGAACGGAAAAATAAATGGCCATGTGAACTGGACCTAACTGATCAAACCTCTTTTCTACATCACAGATTCTCTGCAGCAGAAATAGTCTCTGGACTCCAGTTCCTGCATGACCACAGCATCGTTCAGGTCAGGACTCATGCACACGAACATATTTATTGTCCGTGTCCAGGCATGGGATTCAGCCAGTTCCCTCAGGTTCTCCAGATCCAGTTGTTAAAATTATAGCGGCAGCTGGAGATGAGCGCTTCCATTCCATAGTTTAGCTCCTTAGGCTTTTTAAAAGTTGGAAGGTATGTATGTGTAGTGTATATATGGTGTATTTAAGTGTATATATATATGGTGTATGTATATGTAATCATGTGTCGTGACGCTGGGTGTCCGCCATTGAGTAGGGAACCTGTTGTTAAAAATTTTAATCCCGCCCCTTTTCATGTCGGTTCCTTTTTTTTTTTGCCACCTGTATGCGGAACCATTCACTTCAATAGGACCGCAAGAAACGGAAATGATTCTGTGTGCGTTCAGTGTCCGTATGTCATTTCCGCATAAATATAGAGCATGTCCTATTATTGTCCGCATTACAGACAAAGATAGGACATGTTCTATTAGGGGCCGGCCTGTTCCGTTCCGCAAACGGACAGTTTTCCTGTTTTGTGTATTAGCAATTTGCAGACTGCAAAACAAAAATGGTCGTGTGTATGAGCCCCAAGTAGTTATGTTTCTAAATTGAGCTTTTCTATTTGTTTTCAGGGCTTATTGTGTGTACATCAGCCTTATCTAATCACTCATTATAATACATTTCCAATATTTCTCTCTCCAGTGATATGAAGCCTGCTAACGTCCTCCTAGATAACACTGGACACATCAGAATAGCTGATGCCCAACTCTCTGGGTGCTAAACCCAGTCCTTTTTATAGTCTCCAGCCTCTTCCAGAGAACGGCGTGGTGCAGCAATTAGGCTCCATATGTTCTATCATGTCACGTAATGTTCCCAGAATCCCAGGTAATCATACCTGAGACTGATGAAAACCTCCTGCAGTATGGTGGATGGCACTCTGGTTCCTACACTTAGAGTCAAGAGGTTGTCCCTTTTCCCAAGCTCCACCTTATAAAACAATCAAGGGACACTACTAGCGGTGAGCGAATCAAAGTTAACGAAGTGGACTTCGAACCAAACTTCAGGAAAAATTAGATTCGCCACAAAGCTAAATCTCCATGGCAAATCAATTTTTCCTGATATGACGGTAAAAAAAAACATACTCGCGGCCATCTTGATTGAAGAAACCTTGCGAAATCTCACACGCAGTGAGTGTGACGCACAGGTGTGATCATGTCACCGCACTCGGCCGGGGTCACTGGTTGTAGGCTTGTCTGAAGAGGTGGGTTTTTAGGTTTATTTTGAAGGATTCCACTGTAGGTGAGAGTCTGATATGTTGGGGTAGCGAGTTCCAGAGAATGGGGGATGCATGGGAGAAATTTTGGAGGCAATTGTGGGAAGAGATGATAAGAGGAGAGGAGAGAAGGAGGTCTTGTGAAGATCAGAGACTGTGTGTGGGGATGTATCGGGAAAGTAGCTCAGAGATGTCGGGAGGGGACAGGTTGTAGACGGCCTTGTATGTATTTGTTAGTATTTTGAACTGAATTCGCTGGGCAATGGGGAGCCAGTGAAGGGATTGGCAGAGGGGAGAGGCAGAGGAGTAATAGGGTGAGAGGTGGATTAGTCGGGCAGCAGAGTTGAGGATAGATTTATGGGGTGCTAGATAGAAGGCCACAGAAGAGAATGTTGCAGTAGTCTAGGCGGGAGATGATGAGGGCATGTACAATTAGTTTCGCAGACTCAAAGTTGAGGAAAGCGCGGATGCAGGAGATGTTTTTGAGTTGGAGGCGGCAGGTGGTGGAAAGGACTTGGGTGTGCGGTCGGAAGGAGAGGGCAGAATCCAAGGTCACTCCAAGGCAGTAGACTTGGTTGACCGGGAAGAGTGTGCAGCCATTGATTGTGATAGATAGGTCTGTTGGGGGGTTGAACAAGATGGGGGAAAGATGATGAATTCTGTTTTATCCATGTTAAGTTTTAGAAAGTGAGAGGAGAAGAAGGAGGATATGGAAGATAGGCATTGTGGGATTCTGGATGGTAGTGTAGTGATGTCTGGGCCAGAGAAGTAAATTTGTGTGTCGTTAGCATAAAAGTGATACTGAAAGCCATGGGACTCTATGAGCTGTCCAAGGCTGAAACTGTAGATAGAGAAGAGCAGGGGTCCTAGGACAGAGCCTTGCGGGACACCAACTGAGAGGAAATGAGAGGAGGAAGTGGTTTGAGAGTGAGAGACGCTAAATGTCCGTTCTGTGAGGTATGATGTGATCCATGAGAGGGCCAGGTCAGTGATGCCAAAAGATGAGAGAGTTTGTAACAGAAGGGAGTGGTCAACAGTGTCAAAGGCAGAGGATAGTCAAGGAGAAGGAGGTGTCACGGACGGTGTACAGGAAACAAGACAAAGCAACATGCATATATGACTCACTGGATCCAAAGCTAAGTAACCAAAAGGGAGAGCCCTGCACAAGACCTAGCACTTTCCCTGGGTGCTCAGCCTATGCAAAGATCCCAAAGGTGGATGGTTGCATATCCACGTACCTCGACTATATAACCCCTGAACACCCTACAATAGTGAGGGGACACGACCACCGGCTCCCTACACCAGACACGGAGGGAGTCAGGGTCACCTGGGATCCAGCAAACAGAAAATAACAGATAAATGTACAGCACTTAACTTTGTAGCAGACTGGGAACAGGATCAGCAAGCACACACACTCCAGGAAGAAGTATAAGCCGCCCAGTAATGCATTATGGGGCGGAATTTAAAGGGATGCAATCAGTCCAACTACATGACAGCTGAGAGAGGCTAACGAGATGAGGAACTGAACACCCCAACAAAGAAAACTCAAGGAGGAGGTTCTGAAAGGCTTCTGTCAGAGCTTCTCAGCTGTCTGGTTGTGACAGGAGGACAGAGTTAATGTTTTCTGGTTTTAGCTGTTAATAGGTCATTGGTGACTTTGGTAAGGGCAGTCTCAGTTGAGTGGTGGGGTCGAAAGCCAGATTGTAGGCGGTCAAAGAGGGAGCAGGAGGAGAGGTGAAAGGACAGTTTAGAATGGACATGTTGCTCAAGTAGCTTTGAGGCATATGGAAGAAGTGATATGGGGCAATAACTGGACAAAGCAGATGGGTCAAGTGAAGGCTTTGTGAGGGATGGTAGCATGTTTAAAAGCAGAGGGGAAGACACCAGAGGTTAGTGATAGGTAGAAGAGATGAGTTAGGGCTGGGATAAACACTGTGGTGAGGTTAGGGATGAGGTGTGATGGGATTGGGTCAAGTGCACAGGTGGTGAGATGTCATCTGGAGAGTAGAGTGGAGAGTTTCTGCTTATAAAACCAATCAGGGCTGAAGGCCTCTCTCCAAGGATCTCATAGCAGCCACATGATCTTCTTGTATGGCCTGTGGATTCCTACACCAACTATTATTCTCTAGGACTCCTCCTGCAAATTATTCAATTACGGACCCTCTCATGCGGTGGGGCCCCTTGGGGAACCATTCCATTCCAGAATTTATCTCTATATTTCTATTATTATTTCCTTTATTAGACAGTCATCCTCTTTTGTCTTGTAGCCAACGCCCTTAAGTTATTGTGCCTTTTATTTTTTTTGCTCTGCGGCCCTGTCAGATGACATGATAGACTTAAGTTAATAAAGATTTTAATTAAAGAAATAAAAAAGTTGCCCGACCTCTGCGCCCTATCAGGATACTTTTATTAAATGCTTTCCAGAATGTCGGACCCAGCTGTGTACTGCCCACTGATGTGAAAATATGAAGGAATATTTCAGAAGGAATGCTGCGGTCCCCCCCATTGCTCGCCGTCTCTTAAGTGCTTAGTAAAAATCTGGTCGCTCCGGTCTCCCACACGCCAGTCAGGTGATTTCTGCTGGTAATCGCGCAAGCCGGGGGCATTTGATTTACTCAATAATGTTGCATTACTGAATGTGCCATTATTGTGCTGCTACTCGTGAGTTTAGCATCGTCTGAGCCGTTTATCATTTTGATATACTCAGCTCCTGCCTGAAAATGCCATAAAATCTAAACTCTTCCATTACCTACATCTGTTTAGAGCTGTCAGAGGGCCCAGCGGGGAGATGCCGGGCAGTCCTCCATGAATTCTTCTCAACTTTACTCACATGTCGACTGAACAGCCGCGGAAAAATATGGAATTCTCCGATTGCTGAATGCTTCCCAGCTATGGAGGGTTGTCCGGGCTGCAGGAATGTATAGAGTAAGTGCGACCAGGTCCTATAGCGCTCTAAGGCCTCTTTCACACGAACGTATTGGTTCCGTTCCGTGCACTGGGGACCGCAACTTGAATGGGTCCGTGATAGAACAAGTTCTATTTTTTTGCGGAACGGAAGCACGGATCGGAACCCCACGGAAGCACTCCGTAGTGATTCCATGGGGTTCCGTTCCGTGCTTCCGTTCCGCACCTCATCTCCGGACCCTTTCAAGTGAATGGGTCCGCATCCGTAATGCGGAATGCACACGGCCGCTGCCCCGTGTATTGCGGAACCGCCGTATGCGGCCTGCCTTACTGCCACGGTAGCACTACGGCCATGTGAAAGAGGCCTTAAGCAAAACTAATTATATATATATAGGGTTCAGGGAATAAAAGTATCCGAAGTGGACTTTGATCCGAATTTCAGGGAAAATTCGATTTGTCGCGAAGCCGAATTTCCTCATGCTTCACGGTAACAAACCAACTTTCCCTGAAATGGCGTAAAATCAATAAATAAATAATGCTCCCCTCATCCGTTTGGGCCCCAAGAGGCCGCCGTGGCCATCTTGATTGAAGATCCCGCGTGAAAACTCGTGCACAGTGACGTATGACGCCGCTACGCCGGACAGCGTGATAACGTCATCACGCCCCGTGCAAGATCTTCAATCGAGATGGTATTTTTTCTTAATCCCTGAAAGACCTCCATTTTTACATTAGATGCCGCGATCAGCGATGAACATGAGCATCTGAGGGCGGGGGAAGGGCGGTGAAATCGACGTTTCCCGTCATTGCGCCTGCTACTTACAAAGATATCTAAGTAATTCATCACGAAGCAAATTTCTTTGTGAAATTCATTGAAGCAGCCGAATCAAAGTTTTCAGAACGTCGCTCAACACTATATATATAACTACTAGGCCATCTTCCTCCGAGTATATATATAACTACTAGGCCATCTTCCTCCGAGTATATATATAACTACTAGGCCATCTTCCTCCGAGTAGTTTTTCCCGGGTTTTCATTCCTCTGAAAATACTTTGAGTTGTGAACAGTGAAATTGCAGAGAAGTATTGTTTTTAGAGTATATGCCAATGTAGTGGCTCAGTGGGTAAGACCGCCGATTTGCAACAGTTAGGCCATAAGTTAAAAAAGTACATGATGCGCGCTTATCACGTGACCATGTGGATTTTTGGCGTATTTAATTGGCATCAGATGCCTAAGACCAGGGGGTCAACAACCTTCTGCACTCCAGCTTTTCTAAAACTACAATTCCCAGCATGCACAACTGCTCAGCCGTTTGCTGAACTCTCGGCAGCTGCGGTACCAAAGGATGCAGAATCCGCCTTTCACTTTTATGAGAGTTAGGCTTCTTTCACACAACCGTTTTTTCCGTTTACGGTCCGTATACAGAACCATTCATTTCAATGATTCCGCAAAAAAAAACCAGAATGTACTCCGTATGCATTCCGTTTCCGTATTTCCGTTTTTCCGTTCCGTTGAAAGATAGAACATATCCTATTATTGCCCGCAAATCACGTTCCGTTGCTCCATTCAAGTCAATGGGTCCGCAAAAAAAAAGGAACACATACGGAAATGTATCGGTATGTCTTCCGTATCCGTTCCGTTTTTGCGGAACCATCTATTGAAAATGTTATGCCCAGACCAATTTTTTCTATGTAGTTACTGTATACTGTATATGCCATACGGAAAAACGGAACGGAAAAACGGAACAGAAACGGACACACAACGGAAACAAAAAACGGAACAACGGATCCGTGAAAAACAGACCACAAAACACTGAAAAAGCCATAAGGTCGTGTGAAAAAGGCCTTAAAAGAATAGATAAGGCTAGTTTCACACTTGCGGCAGGACGGATCCGACATGCTGTTCACCATGTCGGATCCTTCCTGCGGCTATTTCGCCATGCCCGCGGACCGCCGCTCCGTCCCCATTGACTATAATGGGGACGGGGGCGGAGCTCCGGCGCAGCGCCGCGGTGCACGGAGAAAGCCGCCGGACTAAAAAGCCTGACATGCAGTAATTTTAGTCCGGCGGCCTTTCTCCGTGCACCGCCGTGCTGCGCCGGAGCTCCGCCCCCATTATAGTCAATGGGGACGGAGCGGCGGTCCGCGGGCACGGCGAAATAGCCGCAGGACAGATCCGACATGGTGAACAGCATGTCGGATCCGTCCTGCCGCAAGTGTGAAAGTACCCTAAGTAAGACCTCTTGCCCACGAACGTACGAGCTCCGTTCTATCTTTTTGTGGAACAGAAGCATGAAATGGAACACCACACTCCGTAGTGCTTCCGTGGGGTTCCGTTCCGTGCTTCCATTCCGTTCCCCACCGCATTTCCGGAATTGCGAACCTATTCAAGTGAATGGGTCCGCATCCGTGACGTGGAATGCACACGGCTGATGACCCGAGTATTGCGGGACAGCCGTAAGCGGCCCACAGAACGGGCACGGAGCCCTTACGTTCGTGTGAAAGAGGCCTAAGAGTACATGCTGGGAGTTGTAGTTCACAGCAGATGGAGCGCCGAAGGTTGAGAGAAGAGACAAAAACCAATGAGGATTACTCTCTGAATAATATGTAAAATATATCCGAGCTAGTGGGTATAAATCTGGGATCTTGATGTTCATGATGCACATACTCAATGCAAAAAACCTATGCAGTTTTCTATGCAAAGCTTCCCTGCTCAGTCACTTGAAAGGTGCTCTTAATCACTAGGTCATCATATCTCATCATGCACTTTCATACGAGAATAGGCAACTGTTAGATTATCACTGATATAACTTTTTATATGTATCAAAATTGGCAGCCTATTATTGATATGGTGACATGGTGGCTCAGTGG